>NC_060252.1:64122516-64425546 GCF_921293095.1 Ischnura elegans
CTCGGAAATTAATTCTAGCATTAAACACGAGAACTTCTGTCACCTTTTTACCTCCCTCTCTACACACGGTTAATGCCAGCACAGTAGTGGGTAGGTATTATCGTAGGCAATGGATTTTAAAGGATTTTGAGTGAAACTCGTGGTGTGCGCAGCCGACAGAGAAAAAGGATACACGCTGCGGCGCCGAAGAAGTGTCAGCTGAAAATACTATCGTGAGTTTGCTAGAATTATGCACCGCACAACGACGAATATTCGATATTTACTCATGGTTTTATATTTATTCAATCTTGAAATTAAATTGCTAATCGTTAGTGACCAATCGGACCTAAAAGACCGTCGGTATGGACGCCGACGCGCGCTACTTTGCCATAACTTTTTTGTTTACCGTCTACATCTCAGGTAACACACTCGAAAATTATTATTCAAGTTTATGTGTGCACCCATTCAGCTTTTATAAATGGGAAATTGAGATATTTTAAGCATCGCTTTGTAAATAATGCGTTCGAATTTTCAAAAATATCACTGCAAATTTAAAGTCCGGAGTCCTTTGGTCTCGTGACCTTGGGCACGGCTTATTCCATCTGCGTCTCAACACGTCCTGATAATCCATTTCGTTCCCGTGGTTCAAGTTGATGTTGATGCTCAAAGAGCGGGTGGCCAGCCCTGTGATTCAGCCGTTGGCGCGGGGTCTTCCATGAACGTCGCAATGGTAAGCATCAGACTTTCGGGCGCCCTGTCCACCTGTTGGGTTGCTTAAAGGATCTAAACATAGATATCCTTCTCAAAGCCATATTCTCAATTTTTATTTGGGTTTTGTGCTTGATGCCTTGAGGTGAAATACTGACCTCAGTGACAACGTTTATGAAGAGCGTTCATGTCTAGCCATATCAAGAAGTCCAATCCTTGCCTAGTTACGGAAATATGCCATTTACCGTCTGAAATATATACAAATGCACGGCTAAATTCCTGACTGCGGCATAGTTTCATGATATTTTTTTTTAAACTTCCTAATCACTCGTTATGTGCTCGTGAGCCACATGGGTGCCATTAATTTTCGGGAGGTTGGTGCATTTCATTTAATTGCTGTGCTTAAATTGTCACCTGTTGTAGATCAGGCGTGTGCAAGTGTGCTCAAAAAATACACAAAGAAGTAGTTCTTCGAGTTGAAAGAAATTGTTGCGGTATGGATTGTTAGGGGTTAAATCTGTTTAGAGCGCTTTATGTGCAACTATACTTTATATTGTGAGTTAAATAATCCATTTCATTATTATATTTTAAGATTCATTTATATAAAATGATATTTTAAGTTCAACGTAAGTGAAGAATATCGGAGTTTTTAGTTTATTTATTTCCTCAGCTTTTGATTACTGCGCAGTCAAAATGCGTGCCCTTTAATATAAATCCTCTGCGAGTATAACTTTAAAATTTTAAGATTTCAGCGTTAAATTTCAAACGACAAATGTATCAGAAAATTAGGCCGATCGAGGAGGTTTTATTATTGTGAAATCAACCGTCCATTTATTGCTGTGGAAAAAAATTCCTGTTATCAATGCCCTCATTAGCTTTCCATACTAGCCTCTAACCGAACGAATGACCCATTTTCATTCGGACGCCACCTTTTTTGACCAAATCACTCCCGCGAGGGTATATCCAACTCCATATCTCAGAGCCAGTTTTGGAGGACACGCCCACTGAGGGGTGGGGGTGGCTTTAAGGGTCTCGGGGATCGAGTGGTTTTTCGCAGATGAGCCCCTTGAAGAGGCGGCGACCCCCATGGAAAAGGGGGCGGCGTTCGACCTTCTCTTGGAATAACGCGCTCCTTTCGTGCGTATAAAAAACATAAAAAAAGAAAACCGAAGGGGTCAGTGAGGGAGAATGAGGAGGGGTTGGAGCTAGTGGCGGGTAGGGGGTGATCAGTGAAAGTCTTTTCCCCCCACGTGGCCTTTCCGCTATGGTTTCTAGAACTCTTGACGACCTTATCTCGAGCCATTTCTCCTTATCCCTTTCTTTCTCCCTCAGGTCCTTTTTCCATGTCAAGGTCGATCTAGAGACTTCCTCTCCCTTCCAACCAACGCTCAATCACGGTCTCTCGACCCAACCTTGTTTTCGTGGCCACATCCAAAACCCTAGAGGTACGGCAATCCTACTCGAATATATTAAATTCTACGGTTCTAATGGTAATTAAAGAGAGTCGTAGCATGCTAAAATAAATCCCTTACTATTTTGTAAATTATGAGTTCGATTTGTTTTTACTAGCTCAGCAGAATTAAAGTCCGGAGTTCTTTTTCGAAGAGCGCGGCTTATTCCAGCTGCTTCTTAACCCGTCCTGATAATCCTTTGCTGTTTGAGTATGACTGTTGATTTATAAGTTGCCTCAACACAGGAGGTCATTTTGCATTGCCTCTCTCTCATCGATATACATTCTATTCTTTCGCCATTAGCTTTTCATCACTCATTCATTTGTGTACGGGATAGTATGTGTCCGGCGTCTGCAAGATGAATTATATAACTTTGCTGAACACTATTCACTCGATTTGACTATTTAGAAAAATGTGTTAGCTGACCCCTCATTATTTCCTAATACCTTACCCGGCTGCCGTTTATTTTTTATTTGTAGTGTACAAACCTATACTGCTCAGGGACTGGTATTTGAGTATCCAGGTTGATGGATAAGGGGTGGCCAGAATGGCAAATTATTTTGAAAATACCCATTAGTTTACCATTTCAAAATATATTTTATGATTTAAGAGATAAAAATTATGATAAGAAGTTCTAAATCAAGTTGAGATGTTTTTGAAGCCGAAGCATTTTTAGCAATCCTGGAGAATATATACCACGACGTTACATGGAAAATGTTAAATACTATACATATTAGTTTCAGTTAATATAAGCAGTAAAAAAACTTTAGGATAATGAAATTTCCTATCATATGACAAATTTTAAGTTTCTACGACAAATGATTTTCATTTTATGGAGGATAAACTTCGGATTTTTGCTATTTTTTGCCAACATCACCTTCAATGAGGCCACGACGAACGTTGTTGTGTTAAGTTAAAACTTCAAGAATATAATTTTGTTGACCTATTGGAAACTTTTTGGGCGGATCCTCTGGCAGTTATGGCGGAAAAATATTTTCCCATGCACAACATGTGATCACCTGGAAACTCATTGGAATCATTGTGTCGTAAAAGTCATGGAATGGGAGGGAATGATATGAATAAATAATCACTCTTGATGAATCATATTTTTTGTGAGAGATCAATGATGATATTTCCTCATCCCCATTTGCATAGGTATATCCTTGATAATTGGACTCTGCAATTTACTTAAAGCTCTTTCGATACCTCTACGTGGTCGCGCCTTCATGAAGTTGTTTATGAACAAATCCAATGTAAAATCTAAACTACTTTAAATATTATAGTTCATGTAAGAGAACTGTCTGGAAAATTGTGAAGAGAGCTATTTGTTTTCGGGAAAAGCCAGGGAATTTAATCTTGATGAGAGTGATCGTCAAGAGGACATGCGGAGGAGACAGAGAGTCTGGATGGAGTGAGTAATGAGCGAGGAGGGGATGTTAAAAACTCAGTTCGAAGGAATAATGTGTGAGCACACGGGGAAGGCGGAGTAAGGAAATAGGATTGATTGATAGAATGAAATGGAGTTAGCCTAACTGTAAAATGAAAATGGAGGTCCAAATTGGGAGGGGAGACAATCCAGGGTAATTTGCAAAATGCTCCTTCTGACCCTACCTTAATCGTTAGAATACTTATCATAACCTTCATCATAGCTCTTCCTCATCACTTATCATCACAGCTCTTCGGTCACGCGTGTGCCTTGGCTTTCTCCATTCAATTCTTCTTCTTAATTTCTCCCTCTATATCCCGATTCTCATTGCCTTATACCTTTCTCCACTTCCTGTAGCTATATATTCCGTTAGCTATCCCTCTGCCCTGAATTCTGTAGCGAATTCAATATTCCCATTCTTTCTAAATTACTCAACCATGCCAGCCGTCGTCCTTCAGAGAATTTATGCCCGCCGCTTCTAAAATATATTTTATCTCCATAAGTTATTCTCGTTCTTCATTTTTTTCCTTCTTTAAATGAGCATCTTTAAATGATTCTCCTCGCGATATTGCTTTAAAATTCTTCATCGTAATTGTTTAAAGTAGTTCAGCTCGGTAAGCTACTACTGGTCTTCTCGGGGATTTCCATGTCTTCCGTAAATGCCCTTAGACAGCAAAGTGGATTTGAGAAATTCAGTTGCAAACTAGGTATTATTGCTTTTCATTTCTCTAAAATTGTTCTCATCAGGCACTGGAGTACTAGCTGAGTAGTTTAATATTCGTACCAGGTATTTAAATCACTTCTACATAGCACCTGATGTCTCCCGAAAAATTTTCTTTCGTCCCAGACGTATTTTGTCTTCACCATTCTTCCCTTGACTTTCCCGCACATCAGTCATTCACCTCTCTAGTGTGTTTAGCTATGCGTTATTCCTCTTTTTGAGGGCTAGTCGCCACAGTTTTTATGGACACCATGCGTATACTTAGGCGCAAACACGAACATTTATTTTCTCTTGTATTCGATTGATTGGTGGAAGAAAAGTAGTGTTTTGGGAAAATCCCTTGGTCAATAAATAAAATTTCGGGAGATCGGTATTAATTACGTACAGTACGTCAATCTCTTGCTAACGCCCCCATCAGTGCTATTGAACCGGTAAATTAAGGAAAAAAGTTTATTTGGGCACACTGACCACCTTCAACTCGGTTTTTATTGCTCAATGTGCTAAATTAGTTCAGAATATTCCTTGAGGATCTGACATGTGCTAATAAAAGTGTAAAACAACAGTCGCGAGAATAAGTAATGTATTCATCGAAGATACATCTCCAGGAAAGTTCGATTTTCAACTAACAGTCGTGAATAATGCCAAAATTACTTTTATATAAAGCCTCTAACCCTTAAATTAAAAACTAACAATGAAAATTGCTGCCAAATCGAGAATTTTGAGGAAGAGTAAGGAATGGGAAATCCTGCATAACTCCTATGATATTCGGCAGCAAGTGAACATGAGTCTAGAGTATAGGTTTTCAATAGATTATTATCAAGATGTGTGCATGGAAGTTATTAGAAAAGATGGAATGGATTCATAGGTTACTTGAAACACAACACCCCGAAAATGTCATTTTGAATCAGGTCGGCACGCGTATTTTGAGGTAAAAGTTTGGAATAGTTTCTATTTCAGTTTCACCCTGCGGTTTCGCCACCTACATCTACATACTTCCCCGCAAGCCGCCTCAATAGGTATGTGGCGGGTGGTGTTAGGGCACCAGCCTTTTGCTTATAAAAAGGGGATACTCTAACGAAATTACGCCTAGCATGTGTTTAAATCCTTCATCGTGCGGAGAAAAAAGAATTCGCATTCCTATCCGTTCCGCAAAATATCCTTCTTGATATATCGTTTCTATCTGACTTAGAAATGTCATGGGGTTCCAATATGACGTTCCCCGTGTCGCTCTTAACGATACCTATTCTCAATTGCTCAAGCAACTTCACATTAGCGCGCTGTATCAAGTGGCTCCAAACCTAATTCATTTAACATCTGTGTAACGCTTTCTGTAACGCACGTAGCAGTTTTTGACGAATCACGCAGCTTTCCTTTGTACTTAAGCAGTCGGATTGTCGGCTTGTGTACTTCTTATTTCACGGCTAACTTCCGCTCTATAAACGGTGATTTTCGGTTTTCCTAGGGTGGATGAGTATTGGGCAAGGAGTCGTAGATCACAGAGGAAGACAACGTCCGTGGTTTGGCATTAGACCGCAGCAACGGAGACCAAGGTTTTTACAGGAGCGGGCCATCAATCTCTTCCTGCTTTTGTGGAGACCGAGCGAAGCGGGGTGCGCTTCCTAAATTACTCTTCTACTTCCGTTTTAACTCTCGTAGGAAATTTATAAATAACGCGGACGAGAAACTCTTGCGTTTTCGAACGCTAAAGTGATCCATTGCACCAGTTAAAATTCCGATTGTTGCCACGAATAACTTCTGATGCAAGAGCGTTTGGCAAAATCTGAGATTACGTCTGATTGGCTTACTTCGACGATAGGGTATGTTTTCATGTCATACATTACAATTTAAAATTTTACTACCGTAAAGTTTAATTCTCGAGATGAATGACCAATATCGGTTTAAACTCTTTAAATTGGTATTTTTGCTATTACCATTTCTCATCTTCACACTGAAATTAGGGTCGAAATGTTGGGCTCGCCCTTGTCACAGGGAAGTCACTGCGCTCTTGTTTTTAAATTTAGTCAGAGAATGGGCGTCGAATTGGTCTTTTCGCAATGCCTTGATTAGTATGTTTTTAATTTAATGTTCAAGAATAATAAGCCATAATAATTAGGGTATAATGTATTAGTAACGACGCGTAAGTCGAGTTAAATTAATCCTGCCCACTTGAAAATGTAGTTAGTATCCGGGTATAAATCCGCCCAGAAGAATACCAGCGAGTCGTTCATCTTGGATAACTCCTGCAGTCAGTGGTAGCAGAGAATGCAACCTTCAGCTACTACATCAACTACGGAAAAAAAAGTTATTGCAAAAGAGAAAATTTTTATACCTTAGCTGATCTGCGAGGCGGTGGAGGTAAGGGAATGCAAGGGCAACTTCAAATAAAGAATGTGCCCTCAAAAGCAAAAACACATAGGATATGAATACAAATAAAATGAAAACTCCTTCTAACCTTACATTTCCTACCTCTTCCCCTCATGAACCGTCGAAAGCCCTCAGAAGAAGTGACCAGCAACGAGAAAGAAGTGACCAAACGTCAGGCAATACCCGAATCAGAACGCGGCATATACACGGAAACTCAAAATACAGCTGCAATGACACGTTAAAGTTATTTTCTGTCAAGATCCATATTTGATCTAAGAATCTACCGTCCAAGTTTGATTTAAAAAATTCAGGACACAGTCGAGGATAATGATGGTATTTGCGGTAGCCCATTTAAAAGGCATAGAATTGCGAGTCCAGTTGCTCCAGAAAGGGATATAGTGGACAATCAATTTTGGAAAATTCACGAAAATGAATCTGGGACGGTAAAGATTCCATTCATTCAATATGAATAAGGATTGGGAAGTAGTGTTTGAAGTTGTTGGTGTGTAGAAAATCCCACCAATTGGGTCTCCAACTTGCATAATGAAATGGAAACCGAAATAAAATACACATCATGGAAAAATCTCGTCATCATCAGTCATCAATTGGAACATGGGTTAAGCAAATCTGCAATCATTTCTCCTATCAGTAAATCTTTAAAATCTTTGCTGGTTTTAACATTAATACACTTGGTTGTAGCTTCAAATAAGTTATTCCTCAGTAATGGCGATTGTCTTAAAATTTTTTTTTGCAGGTTAAGCCATATCGTCATACTTGCTCCTTACTCAATCTCAGGGCAGTGAGTTCTTCACCATCTAGAGAACACTTCTCACCCAGGCGAAACGGAAGTGTTGAGGAAGTGTTGGGGAAGCGTCGGACGGAGTGTTCGGGAAGTAGCGGGCAAGTGTTGGGGTAGCGTTGAGGAGGTGTCGCGGAAGTGTTCGGGAAGCAGATTATGGCCCACTTGGAACGCTTCCGCGGAAGTGTTTCGGAAGCGTTCGGGGAGTGTCGACAACGGTCGCGGTCGAGTGTCGGGGAAACGTCCAGCGAGCGTCGAGGAAGTGTTTCCCACGCTTCGGAAGCGTTCCGGGAGTGTCGGGGAAACGTCCGGGAAGTGTTTCAACCACGAAGTGGCGAGGAAGTGTTCGGCAAGCGAAGGGTCGACAGTCAGGTAGTGTTGAGGAAGTGTTCGGGAAGCTGCCGGGAAGCGTTCACGTACCGTTAAACGCTTCCTGAACACTCCCGCAACACTACCCGGACACTTCCCCGAACGCTTCCTTTTCGACAGGGCAGTCTGTGAGCTATAGGATTTATCATCTATGCGAATAAAAATCTCCTTCCTTCGTCTCAAAATTTCTTGGGAATGTATTTCCATTAGGCTGTTCTTACGTTCGGGAGAATATCTTTAGCATCATAGTCTTTTTTACCATTTTATGCGCAAAACTGTACTGTCTTCTACCTTCATTACCGTATATCTTGCGTGAAAAATTGAAATGGGCCACATTTTTAAGATAAATTGAATTGTACATGAATTTAGTCGTTAATATTTATTTGTTTGAATAAGTGTTGTGTTACTTATAGTATTTTTTAAACCAAGGTGATGTGATGACAGGTTATTATGTGAATTTATTCTTAATCAATCGATGGAAACTAATAATGGCCTCATTCATTTTCTGCCTCGATGGAATTATTTTGTATCGCTTCCGCTTGATCACAGTGGTTATCTTCGTGCATAGAAATGAAATCAAAATGAGTTTTATTTATTGCTGCAGACCATTATAATATTGAAATTTATCTCTTATCAGTGGCTGCTAAAAAGGTGGCATGCCATCCTAGTGTGTCCGATGTGCCCTTATAACTCTGAGCGAATCCTGATTAAATATTTCGTTTCCATTTTTCTCTGCAGTCATTCTAATGGTCTGCCATTTATTTTTACCCTAGGATATCAAGCCTTCGAAAATTTCTCCAGTGTATTTCCTTCCTGCCAGTTTTTTTGGATTCGAGCCATTTCCAACAATATACGCTCCGCGGATGGTGAGTCCTTTGATATTTCACCTCCATATAATATTTTATTTTGGCAGTGCGAGGCAGTTAATGATGCCCTTTAGTCTATCTAGAGGAAGATGTTAATTTTTCGTAGCATGCAAACTTTAATGGTACGTAAAATATGATGCATTCTTGTTGTCTTTTACCGGTGACAATTTTTTAAAATCAGATAGGAATTTTCCGCTGCGCTCACGGTTTATGAAACAACTTCGTAATTCTGAAATTTCGCCCGTATATTTTGATAAGTAAGTCCTTTGTTTGAAGACGGGTAGGGGTATGGATAATACTGAAAAACAGAGAGCTCAGGAACCTGTAATAGAGACCAGATATTGTGGCTGTGATAAGAAGGAGGAGAGTTAGGTGGCTATGTTAGAAGAAGGGAGGAGGATACAATGATAAGAGAAGTGTGGAGAGGTGAACTAGAAGGACGGCGCCCACGGGGAAGAACAGGAATAAGATGGAATGACCAAGGGGTTGAAGATATGAGAGGATGAAAATGAAAAAGCAGGAGCAATTTCTACAATTTTTAAATTTATTAATACTACCGGTTTCGCTTTTCAGCATCATCAGGTACTGATGTACCTGACGTCTCATACTCATTACGTACCTGATGATGCTGAAAAGCGAAACGGGTAGTATTAATAAATTTTAAAATTGTGGAAATTGCTTCTGCTTTTTCATTTTCATTATGTCACGTTTCCGCTCCATCTCGCCTGAAACCTCAGACGATATGAGAGGACTTGGGGGAATGTTTGACATGGCGGAGGACAGAGGAGTCTGAAGACAACTTGTTGGCGACGCCAAAACCCGATTTGAATTTGAATGCCCACAGGAGTGGAGTGAGTACAATTCCTTTTTATGAAGAAATTTTCGAGTAAAAATGTGTTAAGATCTTATGCGTAATTTTTTAATCGGTCAGCCAGGAGTTTTCGCTTCCATTAGCATATTACTTTAATTTTGTCTACGAGAAGCATTTTTTATAAATAAAATAATTTTTCTTTTCCCATGTTTTTTTACATGACCGCATTCAATAATGCGTGATTGCAATTCATATAGAGTGAAAACATCATTAGAGTATATGTACTATATAGGTGTCCATTGCAAGCAGAGGGTTTACTTTTCTCTTATTGTTAGTAATGGTAATATGAAAGAAATTACGACTATATTATAGTAGTGAGGGATAACGCAACATGAAAATAATATTATAATCATCTAGTAGTTTATCAGTCCAATCGATATTACTTTTCAATTCCTGAAGTGCAGTGGGCCAAAAAACCGCGTCGAGGAGCAAAATATTCCGCCATCTGTGCTGCACAGTGTATTCTAATGGTATTTATCGGGTCATCCGCTACTTTAAGCAATAAATGCATGTTTATTTCTATAAAAATACTTTGTTGAGGGTATTCCTTCTAGATTATGTCCATTAGTTTTAAAAGCAGCGGATTCCCGAATGATAAATCTATACTAGTAATTGGATTGCATTGTAAGATTGGACGTTTCAGGCGTGTTTGTTTGCTGGAGACACATAAAATAGCATGGGAGAAGGTGAAATTGCTAAAGAGTTGACTTACGATTGGATGTAAATGTTTTTTATGCGCTCCAAGCTACACGCTAAGTATGTGCAGAAAGCAAATTAAACTTTATTGAGAACTTCGTCCAAGAGTTTGTAGAAAAGTTTGCTTGATACAAATAAGATAATGAAGTAATTATGAAATTTTCGACGCGTTGTTTTTTAACAATTTCCTGTGATCTTGGCTCTTAAAAGATATTTCTTTGATTTTAAGAAACGGTTTCGTACGCTAATTTCGTAGCTACCCAACACATTTATATTCGCTGGAATCCAACTCCTATAAACCAAATTTCAATCATTTCCTGAATTCCGCGACTTCTCGCCTTTTCTCTTTTTCCATGGTTAAATTCAGGAAAATTCAGCGTTGTTAATGCTCTTGTTATGGTTTCCCCTCTCCACTTGAGTCTTCAGCGTTTTCTTTTGCTTTTTTCAAGCGTATTAACGACTCGTCATAAAACTCACCCAAAGGGATCCAACATGCGAAGTTACCCATTGCCTCAAGGCAAACGTTTGAAAGCGCCGCGAGGGATCAATCCTCTAAGTTTACTGAAGTTAAGACAAATGATGACTGCCGTTCGAAATGTTTTTTTCGGGAGATACAAAACCTTGGAGGTAGCTTGATGCAAATTCAAGTAGGGTTTCTTTGATTATATTATACTTGTTATCCCCTAGCGTTAATTATATAAAATCAATGTAAAAACGATGATTTTTCATTAGAACAAGAACTTTCTAAAATTTTGTGTGATTGAAAATATGCAGATTTCAAAAGAAAAGTATCTCCTTTTCGATCGATTTACTTTCATCTTACTTGATACTTATCGTTTAATGTTCTTCAATTATTCGCTTTATTTTGAAAATGACCGAAGTTCACGCCTTGAAAATATTATTCTATGAAAATTTAAAGATAATTCCATTTGAAATTATGTCGACCACAATCTTGCGATCTTAATCATAACACAATGTTAAGTGAAAAACGTTTCTCGCGCTTCGCACCGAATGATGTTATTTTATAACCCCGACATGGAAGTTTCGAAAATCGACTTTTTTCATTATCTCCCTGGTCTAGCGGGATTCACACTTGGAATCTGTGTGAGAGTAGGGAAAACATGTCGTGATTCCACCGGGAGAATCTTAAATTTCTTAAAAATAAAATATTTAAGATTTACCAACTTTTCATAGGAGACTCTGTTAAATATTAAGGCCCTTTTACGTCTCAATGGCGCAAACTGGTCCAGTTTGTATGAAATTGTATAGTGATTTTTCAGAAAATTACATGTAGTTTGCTTAGTAAATCAAATATGATTCAATTACGAGTTTTTTATAGAGGACTTAAGTTGGATTTTGCTGTTCTCTTAGAAAATGTGTAATGAATCAAGTCATTTTTTCCATGAACTAAAAACTTCTTTTTGCTGTCCATGGATGCAAAAGTGAGGGAAGTTCGTTCTATAGTGGCTTTTATAAGGATTTTAGGATGTAACGATAAAAAGGCATGTTTAAGTTTTTATGAAAATGTTTTTGTTCGATGAAATAAACCCTTCAAATCATGGTGCCAATTTTTTGCTGAAATATTTTAATTTTACGCATATTTTTAAACTTAAATTTTGCAAGATAACTTAATAAAATCTTACGCAGTTGCAGGATCTTTGAGGTAGTGAGAAGCATCCTTATATTTTATTCTGTTTATTCTATTTTACTTTTCTATTTATTTACGCAAACACAAATAAAACTAAGGGAAGCAGTAGTATCGTTGCTGTAAATCAGTCTGAATGGAAATTCCATTTCATTCGGCGTATTCATAATCGCCTCCATTATTCCCTTAGGTAGTAATATAATGGGTATGGTGTGATTTGATTTCGCTCACTCACCGCGTGGTGTATCAGGATCGTGCGTACTCCTTTCTTCGTTTGCCGTATTCCCAAAATGTTCTCCAAACAGTTTATACCCTCCATAGGGACTCTCTTATAGGCTCGCTGAGAAATGTAGATGAGACGATGATCTTCGGGATTGGTTCCGAATGAAAGAATAATGGATTGCTTGGACAGCGAGAGAGAGAGCGCGCGATTGAGGGGAATCCTTTGGCTGCAAGAGCTTTTAATGGGATCGGCCGGTGTGCAATGGCAGTGTTTTCTTGGAGCATCCCCGCATACCGGGTAATTAAGTGCGGCTGTGCCGACCTAAATGCCTCACGGCTCTCTGGCGATGCGGTCGAAAAGGGGAACAAAAGAGTGACTGAGAGAGATGCACTTTGCACCCGAGTCCACTATGAAGAAATGAGGTGGAGAAAAATAACAATCGTTTTCGCGGATAGGAGAGTGATATCCTCGTTGGGGTCCGACGGAGTAGAATTCTCCTGCGTCAATGGAGCGAGGGAGGTGGTTTTTTTCGGTTATAAATAGCGACTCCATTCAGACGGGAATGAGGGAGGGACTATTGTGGAGTGGGATCGTTATGAATCATCGGAGAACGTGGGAGCGCACGCCGGCATCACTTACCGGTGTGAAACCGGTGGTACTGCGAAACGGGACCGCTTCAGTCGCGGAAATGTATGACAAGTGTGCTCAAATTCTCACTATTTACAGTGCGTCTGTTCAAATATCCACCATAGATAATCGTAAATAGTACCGTTTTATTTTCATGAATAGTGACATACATTTTAGTACAGCTGGGTTGCCGGTAATCAAAGTACTCAATAATAGGTATGCAACTATGAATGTTTTAATAATTTTAAATGTTTCGTGCTTTCCCGGCGAATGGACTTAGTAAAGAGTTCTCGGGATCGCCACCGGGTCAGGAACTCCATATCTGCCAACGTTTCGATGTCCGACTCGGTCATCGTCCTCAGGGCTGTGAATGTCGAGTGAGAATTTGACTTGCTTATATACAGTCACTCTGATGGTCAGGTGACTGCTGATTGGCTGTCGTCAGCGGCATGCTCTGATTGGTGGTTTTGCCTAGCCTTTTGTATAGTCTTGAGCACAGGTTTCCAGGTGCTGCTCAGAGCATAACCGGAGTCTCTATTGATGGTATTCTTAGACAGTCTAATTTCAATAGACTCTTTAATGAGTCGATCCCAAAAACGTTGGCAGATATGGAGTTCCTGACCCGGTGGCGATCCCGAGAACTCTTCACCAAATTTTAAATGTTATTAATTTTATCATCGGGTGGCCATACTGGTAATATCTAAAGCAAAACATCAAGAAGCAGTGCAAAATTATCCTCGACTTGAATTGAGGGCCACAGAAATATTTTATTTATATTTTTATAAGACCATACCCGCGCTCGTCGAATTTGTTGTGCATTATGATCATCTGTTGCTGAGAAATAAAAAAAGCTTTGGGCTTGTCAAGGATATATCTCATTGACGGTTAATGGATATCCAATGAATTTTTTCGAGACAAGGCTATCGAGATTATTTCACCACGAAATTTATTTAAAAATAAATTTTTATAAAAACTACGTTTTTTTCTCGCGAGGGAAAATAAAAAAATTCTATGAGCCTGACAGAGTCTCGCAATAAATTGCTTTATTTACTGCGAAAAACGTTGTGCCCGTCTTCCACTGTAAAATTCAATTTATACTTACCATACATTAAAATGTAATGAACTGTAATTCATTGAATTTCGTAGTTTAATTATGCTAAGATGCAAAGTATAAATTGAGTATTATAGTGGAATATGCGCCCAACCCATGATTTTTTGTTGTCCAGAGCCCAATGTGCTGACTTGTCGTGACGAAACCGAAGTAAAATAAAAAATAGATTTTTCCTCTAATTTTCCCAGAAATTAATTTAATTTTACTGCTGCTCTTTCTATAATTTCCATTCGCTAGCAGTTTCTGTTAATATAGTGGCTAAATTGCTATTATTTACTTATCCACATACCTGTAGCTCGTATAGAGAAACTGGCCAGCAGAATTGTTTGTAAGAACTGGCTTACAGTTTTAGATCATTACATTTTCTCTCTGTGGTGGTGCTTTTACAATGTCATGTAGAAAAAATTTAATGTTGTGAAGAGTATCCACCATAGAATAATTTTCTAAGATCGCAATAGTATAAAAATGCCTGTGCTATTTTTTCCTTGTGCTTTCATATGCATTTCAGCTGAAGATGTATGCAATATATAGACTGTTTATTGCACCTCTTCCAATAGGAGTAACTTGCATCTGTATATAAGCTTCTAACATTTCTACATGTTAATCACAGCAATGACTCGGCAACTATTTTCGTAGTCAGTAAATTCTACTCCAATTTTAATGGTTAGTCTCATGTAATAATATTTATGGTTGGTAAACACCGTTGTAAATAAAGCCATTCTCTTCCTGGAAAACCTGGAAATCTAATGGAATTTTTCTGTTGCCACTCAGTGGAAAAGTTGTAGTAGAGGAATTTTATGTAATATAATTCGTATTTTAGCTAAATATTTAAAAAATCAATTGCGCATCAATTACGCATACTTACATTACATCAATTACGCATATTTTTTCGCAAAATTGTTTTGAACTATGTATTTTGAGGTGAATGTACCGCCTTATAGAACTTTTTTCAAAATTTAAGCTTTAGAGCTATATTTTTGTTCAATTGAGATAAAAATACTATCATGAATTATTTTTGACTTTATAGACACCTGCTTCTAACAAAGCCTTTAATTTGTCTCCGATCATTTATCCCTGTCTATTTTGAATTAACAGCGCCATCTGTTTCTCTCCACCCACTCTATAACGGCTTTATTTATTTTGCTCCCTATCCAACGTATTTCCGTCATCCCTCGTCCTGCCCAGTTCCAAGTGTTCTGAAGTGTGAGTATCAAAGATATCTCCTCATTATTCTAAGTACTTTAAAAATTATATGCCATTTGCCGACAGCATTTATTATTTTCTGTTGCAACGGAAGACGTGTCGTTTCGAAGTGGGAGTTATATAGATACATTGTTCGCAATGAATATAGCTTTCGTGAATGTATTCAGCACAAGCGTTTTATTTGTAATTATGACAATTTTATCGGTATTTTTTCGGTAATAAAATTCATTTTTTGTAATATTACTTGATATTCATTACACACACGAAACGTTTTGAGATAGATTTTAATTGCAAGGCCGAACCACCATGCGGATTTGGCGAATGTACCGGCTACAGTGTAAAATAAAACGTAAGAGATTGTGGAGACAATTATCCGATGGAAGCACAATCCTTAAAGTAACTCTGTAGATGTTCCAGCGAGGCGACGTCGCTTTTTTGTGGGATCGTGGAAGAAAAGTATATGTAATATTCTTTCCACTTCATTAAGTGATAGGCACACAATGCATGGCTGAGCACTGGTAATCGCCGATCGGTCTTTCTGATGCAACCTCGAGTTATATTACGCTAAAACATGGGTGCAAACTATCCACTCGCATGGCAATCCTCCCGTGGCTGCTGGTAGGAATTTTTACTGCGCTCGCCAAGGGGGTGGACGGCGGGAAGTAAAATCAGAACTCGCCGTGATGCGTACGAAAGATTTCGGGTATTGGAAGCGTGGAGGCAGTAAATTTGCGCCATTATCTGAAGGAGGCGCGGCAACCCCACGAGGCCAGTACTTCATGTCCCGGAGAACTCCTAAAAAGGGAAAATTGTCTCTAATTTTTTTCTTTGGATAACAATAGTTCTTACATAAGTACAATAATGAAAAATTTAAAATTAGACAAGTCATTTATATTGGCCAAATTGATTTTAATATTCCCTTGTATTTACATAATTGGGAAGCTGTGAAAGTTTTGTTTCGTGAGTAAAAGTTTTTTTATATGTTCTCAATGAATTTAACCTTAATGCCTTAATCAATTATTATTTTTAAAAATAGGAACAATTGTGCACAATTTCGAACAAGAATGTGCAGATGAAGATTATATAGCACGGTATTTATCTGTTTTTTTTTAAGGAAATGTTTGGTAATATAGATGAAGGGAGGAGCAAGTGCATGAAAATGCCATTATAATAGGCCAGCCGTATCCTGAAAAACATGAGCTTTGAGATTTTAGTAGTTAATTAGTTTACTTACCAGGGAGTCGCATTAAATATTGAATAAGTTCTCCAAGGTTACACAGATGTCGTTGTTAGGTCATTTAGGAACGAAATCGGGTGGAATGGATGAATGAAATCGGAATTAAATGAAAAGCAAAATCAGCTCTTAAAAGCAAGATGGGAGGGGTCATAAGATGGTTAGACTGAGGAAGAGATGGCAACAGGATAGAGAAGGAGCCTTAAGCGCAATGAAAGTCACGAGATGGAAGGAGAAAGCAAGTAATACTGAATGGAGCCGCGTTTAGGAGAAATTGGAGGCCCATACCAGGCTATAATACTTTGAATTATTTCGATAACATCTGTGTGGAACATTAACCCGGACGAGATTACACATTCAGGAAAGACTGCGGTGTGTCATCGGTCGATGAACCCTTTTGCAGCGTATCCGAACGAAAAAATTCAAGTCTAGAATAGTGCACAAAAATGTAACACCACGTGGAGCAGGGAAAAAACTACCGTAGCACGGAAGGAGGAGAGTAAGGAATGCCGGGATGGGAGTGTGGACGTCGGTTTTTGGGAGAGATCGGAGACAAGCCGCTGCCGTGCTGGCGAGCAGGGGAGGCGGGGAAAACTCCTTCTCGGTGACTCAGCGACGCTTTTGCCACGGGTTTCGATCTTAGGAACCGGAGTGCAGGGGAAATGGAGGTCTTTAAGAGGTTAAGAGGAGAGGTTTAAAAGGTCTTCGAGATGTTAATGCTCCTTGCGCAGCCCTGCGGCAGTTGTAGCTACTGTTAAAATGGTTTCTTCACCAAAAGAGTATTTCACTTGAGGATCGGGTTGGTGTGGTTGCTAGAGCATTGGCTTCCCACCCGGTGGGCCCGGGTTCAAATCCCGGCAGCGGCAGAGAATCTTCAGAGACTACCCGATCCCTGCTTGAGTGTTGTGTGGAGGACATTTCAAGTGCAACACTCCGTCCGTCGGATGGGACGTTAAGCCGTGGTCCCCTTGGCGCCTTTCGTTAAGAGCAGGCTAATGCGGACGCCAGGTTTCTCTCCACCCTTCCTTACCTACCCCTTCCCTCATGGCGCAAATGACCTTAGCTGTCGGTCGCCTCCTCCAAATACCATACCATACCAGTATTTCACTTTCCAACTGTTTGTACCTGTGTCTTGCAATGGAGGTTCCAATCGCGTTGTGATTCATAACCATTTTAATCATATAGCCATCTTTGCGCTGGCGTTGAGGCTACTGTGAAGATGTAGAATTGGAAAGGAGAAATCACTATTCACTTTATATTAATCGATTCCCTACTTTTCTGTTACCGCCTCTCATGTTAAGATAAGCATCTATATGTTCAACTGTTATTCAGATCCGGAATCATAACTAACACCGTACTTATTGCGTCGCTAACTTTGTTACGTGGCGAGCAGTGACTTCTTATCTTTATGTAATTTTTTTTTGGTTAATGATTATTCCGAAGTTGTTCAGATTATCTTTTTATCATGAAATTTTTTATTCTTACGACGTTGGAATATATGATATCCTGGATTTTATTATTTTTTTGAGCAGTCAATTTATTAATTTTCAAATACTCAGGCAGATACTTCCACCAGGTAGCGCAATCATTATGGAAGTATTTGGGCGCCACATGAATGGAAAATGAGCGGTAAGGATCATTGCACCGGTAAAAGGAACTTTTATGATTTGGAAAGAGTTGATGAGATGAGGTATGCGAAGGAATGTAAGGAAAAGGCCACCTACAGGAGATTCTGATTAGATGCTTGGCGCTTTGCAAGTCGGAGCCGTGAACGCTGAGGAAGTATCATGAGATTGATTGGAGAAGTCGCACATTAGAATATGAGGAAGAATGTAGAAGATGAAATAGATGATGAAGAGATGAAAGAGTGCTAGATGTGGTTGGTGAAGGGGGGAAAACTTTTAGAGCAGACATGGAGACAGATAGAATGAGCACTAAGCGGGGAGAGTAAACCGAAAACCGTACTACTCGTGCTACGTCAACTTGGCGGAAACAGAAAACGTGCGCGATGCGATGGAAGGAAAGGAAGGGAAAGCTACGCCCGTGTGACCCTCGTCTGCCCTCTGATCGGCCATGGCCGATGGAAAAATTGGAAATATTGCTAACGTAGCAAGTATTTAAGTACCTACTATTTCCACTTAAAATGTATTGTGCGATCACTCTGGAAGTGTCGAGGAGAAGGAAACGATGTGACACACAATTTTCTCCGACTACTCATTCCCGGGAAAAAGTTCCTTTGTACGAAAATATCTCTTTAAAGTTGTGAATTTTTTATTACTTCTTAAAAACACTATTTACAAATGGTATTGATTTCAAGGTTATGTGATTATTAGTTCCGATTTTTGAAGGCCGCATACACAATGATCGCACGGATCATGCTAAAAAACATGTTATTTTCCACTTCTCGGTTATTAGATATGCCTTAAAAATCTATAACACCATATAAGCCCATGATATCCTTCCCTGAGGATCTAAGTCACCTCAGCCGACTCAGAGGCCCTTAGGGGTGAATGTCGTTCAAACCGCGAGGTCGGCAAATAATCACAATAAGCAGTAAAAAAAAGTTGGTGAACGATCCCGTTGTGGAAAAGGATGAACAGTGGGCGATGTTCCATGGGATAGGGGGATGTGTGAATAGGAATCAGTAATATTTTCAAAAGACTCGGGTTTCATTTGGTGGAATTCTCCAATCGTGATTATATGAACACTTACGGAATTTTGTAATTTTCCACTCATCAATCAAACTTGCATCAACCTATGTTTCAGCGGATAACTTTGATGAGAATAACGGTTATCCTTTGAAACCTAGATCGGTTTAAGCTTGATTAAAGTGTGGAAAATAAAAAAAAATGTGTGTTCTTCTATCATCATCAGCAATAGTGACTGATTAGTTAAATTTCCTAACATTACGGATTGATTTTCAACTAAATTATTGGCTAAATTGTCAGGCATAAGTGGGAAATGAAAAATGGTGGGTGCTGGTTCATGGGATTGGAGGGGGTTGGGCCACCCGTCGCGGAGTCCTTTTGGATTGATTCCAAATTGGGCGGTGGTGGGGGGCAGGGAGTCTTGGGCGACGACACGCCTTCTTCTCTATCCGTCCCAGTCCGAGCGTGACGTCAATTAGCGGTGAGCAAGCGGGCACGTCCACACTTCCCAGAAGTCCCTATCGCGAGGGAAACGATCTCTCGATGAGTCGTCGCGCTGCTGGGGAAAACTAAACTACCCTTAACCCCCACTTCCATGACTTCCCTCCACTTTTTCCCTGTTGCCCAATGGCGTGCCAAAAGTAATCGCTCATTGTTTCCCAAAATTACTTAGAGACTCAAATATTTACATGCGCACTAAATAAATCATCTAAATAAATGATTGCCCTAAGGAATACATGATTAATTATTATTGTATTCATTTCCTGTACAGCAATTCTAAGGTTGATATTGCAGCCCTCCATTAATCCCCTTCCCAAGAAAGTTCCTTCACGAGTTCATCTTGCTTATGCCCTTATTCATTGCAATTATTTATCTATTATCTATTCATTATCCATTATTCATTATCTCGGATCTCTCAACAATGTCACTCACGAAGTATGCATTAATTCGCGTTCTCGAGTGACGATGAGAGATTACTTTTGGAAAACCGTTGCCGGAGCCAATCTCGCCGACCGTCCATCCCGGACTCTACTCCTCTAATATATGCCTAGGCAGGCCATCTTGGTCTGCTTGGGTATATATACTGAGGGTAGGGTAAGGGACACGGTTGAGTTGGACATTGGCTGTGACCGGGACAAGCGCCCAGTCTCTCATAAACAGAATAAAAATACGAGCCCAGCGGAGAAACAGTTCTGAAAGTTGTTTCTGTTCCTGCTGCAAGACCACTAGTGTTCGTACCACATAATGCCGAAGGGCCTTGGTATGATTCCTGATCAATTATTGTGAAATTCATCGCCGTTCACTTGCCAATTATAATTTAGCGTATAATATCCTTTCTTTATCTTGCTTGACCCATGATAAAACCCAAATTAAATTAAGATCTAGTCTCACTCTAAAACCATTTACTTTCGTATATATTCTAACATTTCACGCGCCATTATCGATAAGTACCTACTCCCGCGAATGGATATTCATCTAGAAAAAAGCACGCTTTAAAAAAATGGAGAAAATATCGACAGAAAAAGTTATATAATATAGCAAAATTCGTTGCTGTGGGAAAAAAGTTTGGTTGAGACAATAGTATTTCCGCTAATTAAAAATAGCATTTTATAACTTCGTTTACAAGTATAACCCGATTTAGTTGAAAGGCATTGTTAAAAAAATGGTTGTATCTAATGAACCGGGGTGCTCCGACGTTGCAACGCGTTGCTAATATTTTTTTCCGAACCGAGTACCGGCTCATGTCTTGATGTACCGCCCATCCCCACTCCTACCAAAGCCCCTTCTCAGTGGTCCACAGTATCGTTACCGCTCGGAATATCGGAGTTGCAGTTATTATCAAAGACCTACTACTGTAAACTCGTTGGAATTGTAATTAGAATTGCGGAGTGATTTAAACGGCTGCAAGACGTGATTGGTTATATCGTGAGGTGGAAAGTGGCAACAAGTCCTCAAGACACCCAGTACACAGTCAGGTTGAGGAGCTGATATAAATTTGAAGAACATTTGATGCTGAGTCCCTGTGCTGTGGAAAACCGCCTAAAAATCAAATCTAACTCAAGCATAAAAGCAATGGTTTACGGTATACATAACTCGCGCTCTAACGGCATTTTTTTCGTGGCGTATCGCTCGTTTAAAATTCGGCTAACATCCTATAATGTACAAATTTTACGGAGTGAACCCTTTTCAATATTTTCTTGTATCTCAAAATTAAGAATTTTGCCCCAGTATCTTCTTATCTGCAAGATTTTGATTCTCGGGCTAACTTTTACAAGATTCTACTCTGATGTGAAGGAGCACCTTCAAGAGTTGACTCTTGATAATGATGGTATAATTCACTGTCCACCTGCCTTCTTGTTGTTTTTTTTTTCCTTGGCCCTGCTAGATACAGATGCTTTACGGGGCCGACGGTTTTTCACGGAGATCTCGCTGTATTTTGTGCCCAATTGCTTTATTGCCATAGAACCCATTTGGAGCTTGGCAACTTCAAAGCAATGCTTGTCCAACCAACGTCTGTGAACAATTAAAAATGACACATTTTGGGATGTGGGATGTTTAGTCTTTTTACCTCCCTGTTTTCTCGGTACCCAAACACAGTTACAGCCTGAGAGATCCTTTGCATCTGTTCAAAACTAGCAGCCAAAACTGAGAATATAGATTGTAAAACGTAGGTTTAAAGCGGAAGACCAGGTTTCCTAGAATCTAATGACCGTTCAAGCTAAATGGACTAAACCTATTGAAAGTTTCCCGTCGGCTGAGGGAAATGTCATTGCAATCGTTTTGAGCTTTATTTGAATTATAGAAAACTAATATACTGGTATGTTTTATGAGCGTGAGAAATAGTAGTCGAATGTTCAGTTCTATCTAGAATTTGAATTGAACACTCTCTAGTTATTTTCTGGTTAATCTTCTCGAGCAAAGTATTTGATTTATTCAATTTGATGTTTCAAAACTGAAATTGCTTAGACCTCCGTTCTATCTAGAAACTGCTTTGCAAGCAGCCTTAATAAGCGCCTGGAGTGTTAGGACACCAGCCGTCTCTCTGGAAATTTGTACGTATTATATATAAGTGGTAGGTGAGCATATTTGTGATTTCATTATGGCTTAATTTCTATTATGGTCCTCCCTCGAATCTCTTGTTTCGTCGTTTCCATAGAACGTGGGGTTTCATATTTGGACAAGCTTCATATATTCAGATTGGTTATTAATATTATTTCCCTGAAAAACGATGTGACACGGAAACAGCGCTTCACTTTGATCTATCCCTTCTGAGAGATGGAATGTACTGATATCGTACACGGACTTCCCGCTCGATCGGTCTTCATTGGTGAGCGATTATTCGCTTAAAACTTTGGCAATAATCTGGAGTTTCCATGGTTTTTAAAGAACCTGGTAACAATTCCCTGTATCTCAATCTGGAAAATTTAACCTCAATCTATCTCAGATCTAGAAATTTTATATTTGAGAAACAGGCAAATATTGAAAAAGGTCTGCACTTCACTTCTGAAATTTGCACGATGATTGCGTAAGTTTTAAAGGAATAAAGCTTCACCTAAAACAGACAAAGTACGAATGGCTTAGGAGGGATGCGTCCTCTTAATAGTCTTATCGTTAATATCAACTTTATATTGAGCGACAAGGATGATGGATGGGAATTTTTTTTTTCAATATTGGTCATATTTGCACCATCGATAATTGATAAGCATGTTACTTTCCTTGGAAATTACGTTGGAACTCCGGAAACTAATACTCGAGGAAATTTTCAACATTCGGGGTATGGTTTCTCAGCTTCGGCCTACTTTTGATATCGGGGAGAGGAAACATCGATTTCAACTCGCTAAGTGTTTAGTTCCTCGAAACACTGGGATCATAAAAGAGTTTTCCAGTATAACAAAAGGAAAAATTTAATTTGTGATTTACTTTATCACGATGAGTACGTAAGAAAAGCATATTTTCTCTGCACTCCTTCTAATCTGTTTTACCTTACAAAAAAACTGACAGGTATCTAAACCTAGATTAATTTCAGTATTTTTCAGCCTGAAGATTATTCTTCCCACATTCTGCATTGGCGTAGAAAAGTGGGGACACATTTAAGCCACTGTCGAATATGAGTTTTTCGTACATCACGAGTATATCCTAAGCTCTATTTCAATATCTTCTGTGGATGGTGTCTTCACTCCCTTCCGTGTTTTCGGGGAATAGCCGGGTATAGCGAATATAAATTTCAACCAATTCAATCTGGGAACTTAATGCTTATGCTATGCTTGTCATTTCAATTATTAGCTTCTTTTACAACTTATCTTTGGAATTACAACGAAGAATTCGGAGCGTTAACACTGGCAGCTCAGAAACCCATAGCAATGTTTCCTCTTTGAGATCACTTTGGACTTCAACGTGTAACTGCAATAAGTATCATCATTTTGGAGGCCTATTTTTGAAAATCCCTGAAATTAAACAATGAAAGTAGGACTTTCTTCTCCTATGCCAGAAATCTCATTAGGGCTAAATTATTATTAAAACTTGCTTAATTGAATATTCCTTTGTGAGATATGTAGGAGCAAAGGAAAATTTGGCTTGGTGACGATTAAAATTAACAGAATAGAAATCCCTAAAGAAGTCGTAATGTTTACATTTACGCAAAGTTTTATAATATGCGTCATCTTCCATAACTATTTTTAAATATTAGGTGCAGTATTGCAATTCCGAATGGTAATAATTAGTATTCACTCAATACTTAAAAAAAAGATAGGATGAAATGTACGTTTTATTCAAATAATGGATTGGTGGAAATTAACATATGCCTCGAATTCTTTGAAATTTTTTCATAAATTTCCACCATTTGTGTATATGTTCTTAAGACACTTCTTGACAATTAAATTTAGGGATAATTAATTGAAGGTATGAAAATTTGAGCTGCAATGAGGGATAATTGTATGTATGGGATAATTGCATGATAAATTTAATAATACCAGAGGGTAATAAATAGAGCAAAATCTTATGCCTTGCGCAGGGTGGTCTTTATATATCTTCCATCCGTGAATTCCTAGATTCAGTCCAAGTTGTCAACACCCAGTGGCGTAGCTAGGGGGGAAGTCCGTGTCTTTTTTTGCTTGAAAATGTGTATATGTATTGCAAACTCAGCAATTTGGTGGCACAGTAAGTTAGTAATAAAGTTAAGGACCCAAGTACTTATATTTTTTAATTTTAATTTTTCCTGCTCTCAATTTCGATAAGGTATGCTCTTATCAAGGTACATGCAATGATAAATTGATAATTATCCTTTTTTTAGAACCTATGTAAGTGAATAAATAGTAATTTGAAGGTATAAAGCGTCTTTCTTTGTAATTTTTTGTTAAATTTCCACTAATTAATGTAAGATATAATCCAGTACACTTAAGATGGAGGTAAGGACGTCCGTGAAGGGAAAAATATTATTTTATTCGAGAAAGGTAAATTACTTGATTCGCAAGATACATTAGGAATATCTTTACAAGCGGTTCAAGTTAAAGTGAGGAAAAATTTTTACCATATCTTGGGAAAATTTTTGTTTATAGATTGCATGGAGCTATAATTGAGATTATTCCTCACTGAAAAATAAAATTTCGGAAATAAATATTGCACTCTTAATCTCGTTCAATGGGAGCAGTAGATAAAAGAGTTTGCTGCGGTCTGGAGACTACGCTCATAATCAAACCTATCAATCCTGCCTAATACTATCAGTAACTACCTGAATCATGAAGGCTGCCCGCCAATTTCTATCCATAGTATTTTAAGTCATACTTACCTAGCTATGTGATGATCCAGCAGTTTTTTTAGATATTTATTTGTACGTGTCCAAATATACGCATTACGTGGAAATGGGATTCCTGGAAGAAAATGTTATTCTAACCGTATCGGTCTGACTGGTAAAAGGGAGATTATGTAGGTCACAGAGTTTTCAGGAAAAGTAGTCGTCAGTGACGGATGTCTGTGGGGACATTAGCGTCATCACCTGGCGAGGGAGTCGGCCATAATTCAGATAATAGTTCCTCTCGCCAAGAGAGCTTCAAAATAAAGGCGGCGTGTATTTTGGCCAGTTAATGTCTTCGCTACCGCAGAAGAGATCTCGAGAAAACAGTTATAACGAATTATAAAACGTGCTTAGAAAAGGTTGTGGGACGTGAGCACCCTTGTGAACACCGTTGGTACAAGCACGCATCCATTGCATTTGCCAGTTTTAAGAATGGCCTTGAATTGCGATTTATTTTAACTCCACTGTGTTCGGGATCCATTCGAGGTTTCTTGTGCGTGGGAATAGTCGGTAACACATTAATTGTTCCCATAAGAAATGGTTGAACTTAAATTTATGTCGCCTGGGTAAGAAAACTTTCCTTGTCATTGAATTGTGAACTGATGTTTACGTCGCAGAAATCCATGCCTGGACAGGAAAATTTGAAAATTTTTGGTATTTGTAAACATGGTCCGTAGTATACTTTATTTGTCTTAATGCAGTGAACCAAAGAAATCTTTCCTTTACTTTCACTGCGTTACTTATTTGTTTTTGTTTTCAAATTTTTTCTTCAATCTAGTAAGCATGCCTCCGGATTCATTTTGTAATGTGTGACATATTACAATTTTTATGGTAAAACTAAGTTAAAGTAACTTTAGATCTTTTGGCGATTTCTTTCAATGGAACCTCGTATTTTTCACAAATAATAAAATGTGTGACTTGTATATCGTACATTATGGCTTACGGAAATTTGAACTTGGTCCGACAAACAACATTGATGATAACGGCTGAAAATCACTGCGCTCTTTGACTTCTTTACTTCAAATCTGGTTGCGCTTTATAAAATGCACACTGTAATGCCACATCAGATTTTGGGCCTGATATTACGTGCCGCAATGAATAATTATATTATCTACAGTTCCTAGCAACAGATCCTGTTACCTTTCTGTGCTCGTATTTCCTATTTGCAGCCCAAATACAAAAAATTATGCCTTTAAACAAAAATGCTCGTGCTGAAGTACGCAATCCAACATTAAAAATATGCTTACTAATATATAGACCTCACTAAAGTCAATAAAAATAATACCATCGCAGGCTTCTATCGAGTGGTGGCTAAGAAATTATGCCGTAACTAAAAAACTTAGTCGGCCGCAATTCGAATGAAGCTTGCGATATCATATCACCGATGGGAAAACGGAGGTTTAAATAAAGATTTTTTTCTTGAAATCCCTCTCAAATTAATTTAAATACTCATTACACTTAATTCGAAATTTCAGTATTATTATCATTGCAATTTATACTAATTATTTTAACGAATAAGTCTCAAGTTTATTCTCACCGCACTACCTTCCATCATGGGATAAATATTGCCGCATAGCAATGCGGAAGGATAAAATAAATGTTGAGAAACATATGCAGTGGTTCCTGTTCATTTAAGTGTCACCATGATATTATGGTAGGTATGATAATGTCTGTATGTCTGTAGGTAATAATGACTGTATCAGTCAGCGGTCGCGGGCTTCGAATTGCGTTTTAAACTGACTCTACCATCGTTTTAGTAACTGCTCTTTTTCCCCCGCATCTTGTGGCTATTTTCTTCCTCGAAAATCTTATCAACGTGCAGGGGCATCCTGAACTCATAAGCCACTGCTTCAGTGCGGTAAAAATTCGAGCAGTGGTTTCCAAAAGCAGTTTTGGCGTCGATTCACATTAGTGACAGCCAGCCTTCATCAGTAACTGCCATAATGGAAGGCGAAAACGACTCATGGGTTTAGATTTCGCCAGCTCGGCGCGCGTTAGAGGGAAGCAGCTGCCATGGTCAATATGTTGTTCCGCAACTGGTCTGATCACTCATTTCGTGAACAAAAATTCGGAATGAGCTTGTTTTGCAAAGGGATTCTAATGGTGTGGTAAATTTTCCTCGCTAGTAATTCTTTTAGCCATGCGTACATCAAAGCCAGAAACAGGAAAATGTATTGCTCCGCCATGTTTACGCTTTTTCATCTTTGGATGTCCTAGAATTCGCATCAAATTTCCGTGAGGTTTTAGTTCTCTTAGATTAATTAGATTAGATTATTCTGTTTGCCTTTTATGCAGGGAAAAACGTTGTAAGTATTATGGGCTCAAGTGAAAATGCATTATTTTTTGTTTTAACTTGATTCACCTCGTAATTCACTCGGTAATGATGAATGAAGTAATTCAGCATTAATACATTTGGATTTGTATGACAGAGGGATTTGTATAACAGCAAGAACTGGCTGGACAGGTTGAATTTAGAGGAGGAAAGTGCAATGGAGGAGAATAATCTTTGGCCGGGGATCTTAGACGCAGAAATTGAGAGTTCTTTGTGATGAGAAGGCCAGGATAGCGGTGGGCGTGGAAAGCATACCGTGTGAGCTTCTGAAAAATCTAGGGATGGATTGTAAGAAACGGTTTTTCGAACTAGTCCACAGGGCCTCTTAGGAGGGCTGCCGTTCGGAGGATGTCGTGAAAACGGTTCCAATTCCGCTACTGGAAAAGAACAAAGCTGGGAAATGCAGAGTTATTGGACTATTGGCCAGATATCGCACGGCAATAGTGGTACTGAGGATATTAAACCGACGAATGGAGGCGAGGGAATCTGAACAGGAGTGAAACGCATTACGGTGCGGAAACTTTGACACATAGGAAGGAGGACGAGAAAATACTGTAGGAGTTTGATCCGTGGGTATAATATGGAATGGAGAAGATGCAGTGGAAGAAGAACGACGAAGATATGGTGGGTGAGGAGAGGCAGCTTCTAGGTGAGATACGGAGGAGACAGAAGGCACGGATGGAGAAGTACTTAGCGGGGAGGTGATATTGGAAACAGTGTCAAGGGGTAGAATGTTAGGTAGACTAGGGAGGGGAAGGAAGAGAATAGGTTTTTAGATAAAATGATGGGGAGTAGGCCTTATTACGAATTGAAATGGGAAGTACGCGAATGGAGGAAATACTGCCACAATACTTCATAAATACTCTATGCAATTAACCTACATTAATTGTTGCGCTATTTTAATAATAATAATAATAATAATAATCCTCTCGTAATAATTGTGCATTATGGCATGGCCTATCCACTGGGTTCTTCTATGGTGCTCCTCTGGTCTCTTTCTTCCCCTCTCCTTAGGTACACCTTACCAGAAATGTTCATGGCATAGAAATAATTAGTTGCCATAAAGAATGGTTTAAGTAAGAGTTTTAATTTTCTGCACCAATGGAGATACTGGTCTTCATAAAGTATTGATTACCGAATTTTCCCTTTATAGGGTCCTCTTTTTTGTGTAGCTCTTAATATTCTGCATCGTTATAGGTCGGAGACCAGGCTATAGGTAGTCCATGCCATGGAGCCACCAGAAAAACTACGTTGGATTAGATTATATTTCCGAGCAACTACCTTTTTTGGTGAAATAATGAAATCCTGTTGTAAAAATAATTGATTTTAATTTCTGCATTTAAACACTATTGTACAATCAAGTTATAATGCACTTACACACCAATCGCCTCTGAAATCTCCCGGGAGGGGCTATTGATCAAGGAAAGTCGGTATGATTTGCAATTTTGTTTACAACTTTGGCATATCGTTGGAGCAGTATCACAAAAATATTGAAAAAGCCATGTGAATGGCCTTCAATTTGGAAGAAAATCCTAACTTAAAACAGCGATCATAGCACGTGTTCGTGGTTTTTAGGAAAGGGAAGTCAGTATCCGAATTCCATAGGAAATAGGATGTAAAAATATTCTCCACCGGTTTTCCGATCGATTTCGGAAACCAGGCGCCGGAATTCCGGGTAGTGAATATGTGTTAATATGCCATAAATCAGTCTCTCTCTTGGACTGACTGACGGATAAATAAACGTTCGCCTTTCCGTCGACAGTTGCCTTAGTCCATTGAAAAACCTGCGTCAGTGATTTCATTTCCAATTTTGATGGGGATTCGGATGCTGATTATCTACCCCTCACTTGAAGACAGTTGTTTCTGATTGTCACCTAAATTTTTATGAATGGGGTCGTTGACTGACAAGGAGAAACCTCGTGTCTTTTTCAATGCCATATTTTCTTTGTTATTCGGAATGCGTTTCTCGGAATGAGTACTGGTTTCATGGAAAGGGCCATAGTTTGCCTGTAATTAATTATTTTTCATGCGCGATCTTTAAAATGTCTTAAATTATTTGATAATAGCGGCTCTCCAGTCACGAGGGTGTTTATTCCATAAATAATAAAAATAATTGCATGATTTTATAAACTTACATTTTGTACGAAACATTGGTGTGCCTGTCGCTACCATCCTCTAAAATGCCATATCTGGCGCTCATAATCAACCAAGAACAAAATAACATGATGATAAAAATACATTTATATTAATTGATATTAGGCGACGGATCGACAATTGGAAAAATATGGGTCATATTTATTTTTCAATCTCCCTTAATCGAAAATGAAACTCTGGAAGAGCCGTTTTCATTTTCATTTCTTTCGTTTCATTATGTTCAATGGTCGATCGGTGAACTCCCCTTTCCAGAGACAAGAGTGACGCATAAAGCATCCTCCTTCCCATCGCCTTCTACGAGTCTTCTCTATTGCATGCATACCCTCCGCAATCTTGGGGACTGCTGCTTCAAATATAGCGGAGGGAGAGGAAGAGGGAAGCAGGGATGAGGCGAGGGTGTGTGGATGCGATGGCTTTAAATAGGGAGGGAGAAGAGGGCGCATGGCTGATGTAGAGGTGGCGGGGGAAGGCTCTAATTCGCCTCGAAGTGCGGGTGGATTGATCGCCCAGTTGCAGACTGGTTAGTCAAGGGCCACGGCGGTAATGTGGTCAAAACCCCCCACGGACAAGTCCCCCCCCCCCCCCTGAAAAAAGTGGTAGTATACAGTTAGATGAGCATGTTTTTATTTCTTTTATTTACCCTTATACCACCGAATACTACTCATATTGGCCATTATGCATCAGGGTGCTCACATTTAACAATTAATCCGATGTTCCCATTAGGGCATCCTTCCCAGGCGTGACTCGAACCCACGACCTTCTTTGGCAGGCTAGGGCTTTACCCCGCCTCCACCGATGCCGTTTTAAATGATAAACAATCAAATCAAATGTTATCACTTTCGTTCACGCGGAAGACTTCGAAATATTATCATAAACCGCTTTGCTCCGCTTTATCGCAGGTTTGAGGGTTTTAACTGGTTGTGGCTTCATTGAAGTCCTTCCTCCATCGCGTTGCCACTCTTGATGGTCCGCGGGGGCCAAACCTGAACCAAGAACCTGGATAGCTACGCGGGGATCGCGGATTTTCGTGCTTTCCAGAACAATCACTACGATGTGGGAGAGGAAAATGGCTTTTAAGGTCGTTCAAAACCTCAATCGCATGATTATCAGTGTCTCACACAACCATTGAATTATTCCATTCCCTCTTATAATAGACTGTTCCTCGTCGTGAAATTGGGAAATATCTTAGCTATTTGATGTCACGTCAGCTTTAATTCAACGGTCTAAGTCACCCAACTCCGCCTATTAACAAGTGTTACCCTCTCTCGCCTAACCGTCACGAACCTTGGAGTCATTTCAAGCAACGATTATTATCAACTCGTATTACCATTAGGCAGCTAAAAAAACAAACCAGCCGCCCTCAACAGAATCACCTTTTGCCTCAGCGGTTACGAAGTTGGTGTAAGAAGATAGGCGATGATGCCAAGGAGTCAACGAAGGGGACATAAAAACTCTATGATAGCCATTTACGTGAGTTCGAAAATCTAATACAATTGTAATAACAATTGCTAAGATAAACTTACTACGAAAAAGACTATTCAGGCTATTTCCTGGTGATTTCCATTCTATTTTACGGGTTCTATCAGTTGGGTGGAAAGGACCTAAAAGAGTGAAAGAACTTGTAAAAACTCTTCTCGGGATACCGGAATCGGGATATAATAATATTATATTATTATATTTGGCGCTCTCATATAATCTTACCCGCGCGGTATCCCGAGAAGAGTTTTTACATGTTGTTCGCCGGGAAAGTGTTAAATCTTACATAGTGAAAGAACTGGTAATATCACTGTATTCCATACTTCAACATTTCATTAAAATATCAGTGGCATGATCGGATGCAGCAATCACTAGCCAGCTGGTTTCCTTAGCTTGGTTGAAATCATCAAAATTAATATTATACAAATGAGTGTATTTGCTGTACCATTAAGTGGGTGGTTGAATTGTGCGTTAAGATTCGACCGCATTAATTTTTTGTGTTGCTGATTACTATCCATCCCTTTGTGGTTCACTTGATCAGTAGTTATCCATGGTGCATTGAGCACTTTAGGGTAAAGCTTACTCCGTCTGCATATACGAGCATATGATTACGTAATGACGTTTGAGGTTATAGTCAAAGTAGCGGTGACGGTGGGGAAGTAGCTCACCCCGCCTTCCTCCCTAAATGATGGATCATTGTTTTAGGGGGTTCATGTATATACGTGACGCATTGGTGGTGTGCAATACTTCTCAGCTACATTTTGCCTTAGACCTGATATGTGCAGACAAGTGGCTTTTTGGTGTTTATCAATTATTTTTAAACATTTTTTTTAAGATCGCGGGCGTATTGTATCGTGGAAGGTTAATCGGGATTTCCACTGGGTCAGGTTCACCATCAGGGCCGACGCTTCGATGAATGAGTCGTCCATCGTCATCAGGACGTGCACTTCCACGATAGTTTATTCAGCTGGCCAAACGGAACAGAAGAAAAAATCCTTTCATTTGTTAGCCATGTGGAAGATTACAGTATTTTCAATTTTTCTATAAATTTCATGGGTGGTCCCACTCCCTTACTCTGCCTCTGAGCTGTGACCCTGATTGTAATAACGATAAAGATATTAAAGTAACCCTCTCACACTCTGATAAACACCCGCTTAAAACCTCTTACGTGTTCATTCAAGCATCGAAATCCTCTGGTTTCCGTGTTAGTTCTAAAAAATTCATAGTGTTTTATTGCCAATTTCGTAAGCATTGAGGGGCGAATATGTTATTCTTGGGCAAGAATCAACTGCAGGGATGTGGCCGATTAACCTGAGGAATACTTCCAGTTAATATAAATATAATTTATCTATCCCTTACCTTTTTTAAGTATTGAGAAGTTAGACCTACTTACCATGGCATTACCACCTACGTTCCACGCGTTGGTATGACCGGCTTGGCCCAACTTCCCTTTGGTCCTTTTTTGGATGCAATGTATAACGGCCTCTTCTCATTCCCTCATTTCAAGGGCAAATTCCTCGGAGTTCAGTACAACTGAGCGGAGCGGAGGAGCAAGCCACCCAAACCCCAAGTTTTCAATCTTGAAATTTTGGGCGTCCGCGTATGTATTTTATCCGATACATTGAGCAAATGATTGAGTGGACATAATTTTGGGCTTTCGCTTAAATTTTCTGACGAAACGAGAGGAAATTCATCCAATTATATTTTGATAGATAAATATCCAATTAAATTTTGATAAAATAATTCTTGAAATATTTTAATTATCTCTTATTTTCTCACTCGTGGAGTCAATTTCCACCTAGTTACTCTCCACCTAATTAAATTTCTGCAATCTTTGAAGCTACCTTACTAACTTGGCTATAGATAAAAATCATATTTAATACTTTTTCTGATTCTGATTAATGACAGGTTATAGCATTTATTTGACAGTAACAGCTATTTTCACATACATCTATTATTTTCTAGTTTTTAATTCTGTTCTTATTTTTAAATGGGTTTGAAGGGGTTATACGCGATTAATCAAGTTTTCTGTAATTATGAGGTTCACAAAGGTCTGTTGAATTTTTTAATTTGAGCATAAATATAACTAAAAGAATGGGTTGATGACCAAGTTTATGCACTGCTTTGAGCGACGTATGAGAGAAATTATTGAAGATTAATTTCAGGATTTCAACATTTTCTTTAAACCCATTTCACCCTCGCGTTCTTGATTTTCAGACTTGTCCGGTAAAGTCCAAAAATTTCCGCAGAGGGGAAAGACGCCTCGGTAGCTTAACAGACCACGGCACTCGACCGGAAATCGGAAGATCCGGATTGGTTTCCCAGTCAAGGCGAATGATTTTTTTTCCTGTGGATTTCTCGCACTCTTACGTCCATTGCGGGTGACCTCGTAAACTTTCCACTTTGGCTAGTCCCGGTATACTTAATTTAATTACAGGGTTCTCACCATAAAATCCGCCCTACGGCCCCTTTGTTTCCGAATACACATTTTGGGTGTTGATAAAAAGCGTTGGCATCGAAAGGTGTTAAACAAAGGGCCGACGTTTCGCGAGGTTAATTTTTTCATCAAATCGCTGAAATAATGATTATTTACTGTAACCCCTTAAGTTGCATTCTAAGATTATTTTCTTACCTTCAAGATCCAAAATTCGCAGCATAGTATTCGTTTGGTCTTCACCCCGTCCCTAAATCTTTGCTTGGCCAAAATTTTATCCATACATTTTAAGTTTTTAGCATGTCAGTCAGCCTGCGCTAAAGGTAAACTTCGTGGACCCCTGCCTCGCACCCGCAATGGCGAGTGTCGATAGCAGTAGGAATTCAATTCGTGGATTAGAATCGAAGTGGTTTGTTCGCGTTGAATTCGAAAATGAAATGCAGTCCGCCGACGGAAGATAGAGCGACGCTTGGGCGATCACCACATCACAGCGGCAGGAAGGTAATTCGTGGTTGGAGTCGAAGTGGTCAGTGGCATTGAATGAAAACAAAAAAATTCTCCCCCGAAGGAGCATGTCGTAAGACGAGTAAATTTGTGCTCGCATGAGACGATGCATGCTTTCGAAAATACATTGCGTAGTTTGCGTTCGATACGGAATTTCTGCACGCACAGTTTAGATTTGGTCCCAGCGCTGTGGCTCAACATTTTGTTAAGTTGCGGGAAAAAACGTGCAAAAACGTACCAAAAATAGCCTTCCCACAAAACGGGAGTGAAACAGTGACAAGATACAGTTAATTCCTATCTCCTCACTGCAGTGGTCTCCTTTGTAAAACTCTAGGAAAGGAGACCCAGTCACTAGCATGCCACAATTACATGTCCCCTAACCTCCCTGTGACAATTTCTCGCAATCGGCCCAAGATTCTCGCGATTGGGCCATGATTCTCATGATTGGGCCATCACAAGCAACAAGATAATAACCGGTATCCCAGCAAGGTCAACTGGGTACAGAGCATCTACTAGTCTACTGTTCTGAAGAACTCCAGCACCATTGTCCTATTTTCATTTTATTTTTTAATCCATATTCACCAGTTATTCCGTATTAACCTTCGCCGGCGGAACCGTTCCAACTTATAATATTGTCTTCCCTCCTAACCTGTTTCATTACTTCTGAGGTATATTCGTGGACGTCTTCAACTTTTTCGCCTTGTAGTCCGTAATTGGTATGTCGAACGGTCTACAGGTTTGGTCTCCTTTTTACTGCCATAAATATTATTTCATTATAACGCAGAAAGCTTTTTAAATGTGTTTCTATCTTTTTCCGAGTACTATTTACTCTGGAATTGCCATTTACTTATATTTTGTACATCAATCGGTATCGTCCTCTACATAAGAATCTTTCCTCAGGCCACTTCAATTTATGGGATCAATGTATATCCATGTCCATTGTTCGCATTACCTCCTTTACGTTCTCCAATGTTCTACCAGTTCGAAGCGATATTGCGTTCCAGGTTCCATGTATAAACTGTTTTTCACACTTGACTAGTGATTCCCAGCCGAGGGTACATCCGAATGAAAAACTATTTTACTTCCGGAATATTTTACTCGATTAATGGTGGACTATCTGCGACTCCTCGGTATGATGATGTGATTGGCTTGCCTTCTACGTAGTAGCACTTAAGTCTTTTAAGTCAATATAACCATGCCGGCAGTTACATGTTTGACTTGGTTTGACGCCGTGATCCACCACATGCACTTTTATGAAGAAGAGCAGCTGCCCTCGCCTCCGAGGGATGGGAAGCATATTTGTTAGCGGCTTTCAGTCGCCAAGTCATGGCCTCTTCACAGCCTTCAGTATCATTATCTAAGGAGGGCTCATCAATACCCACTCAGAATGCCGTCGCTTCTTGCTCACGACTGCTTATTCGACGACTATACTCGCTTCTCTCGAAGCTAGCCTCTCTATCTTGAGGGCGACCCACCATCCGACACCACCGGTCCGAAACCCGATCTAGCCACACTCCTTGGCTTCAAGCTCAGCTGAGATATTGTGGCTGATGACATGCCAGTCTTCAATAAATAATCTTTGCGACCACGTTGATGATCGGCAATATTTAAACGCTATTACACTTCAGCGGTACGTTTTATTATCGTGATAACAGAGAAATTTCATGACATGAATGGTAACGGCTTTTTGGGCCTAACGGAAAATTGACGCTGCTCCCGAATTTACGAGAGGGCCTACAACCAAGTTCCTCAGCAGTTTTAGTGAACAAATTATTTTTAATTTGTTCGTTTGGGATCTACCCAATCGTAAAACGAATAGAAGTAGAGTAAAAGGGCTGTGTTTTTTTAATGGCTGATTTTTCTGACTGGCGAGGCCAAAATATATCTCTTGAGCTCCTATATCCTGCATTCTTTCGTAAATTTCGTTTCCTGTATCCCTCTGCGTTTTTTCGGTATGCAATGAAGGGGGACTGATATCATGAGGAAGTGGAGGATAGTGACGAAGGCGGATTGGGAAGGCATGAGTCAGGGACACGAAATGTCTGTGGTGAGAAAGCTGGAGAATTTTGTAGTAGTCATCCTCACCATCGCTTAAGCCTGAATCACACGATCATTTTTTCCCATCCCTTTCGAGGGACATCTCCAGCGATCGCTCCAAGGAAGGGGGGGGGGAAATGACCGTTTTAAGCGATCATTTTTCGCGATGGCTCCAGGGATAGAAACCCCATCCCATGTTCCATCGTTCGGCAGATCCTTTTATCCGTCGCTGAAACAATCATTGGCACCGTTCTTCAGCCAATCAGAATTCAAATAAAAAACTCACTTCAAAATAAATCACTTCCGCTCCACCGGGCGTATTTTGCCTTCCCCCGAGACGTATAACTCTTTCAAATCAAGCGCTGTCATCTTGGAATTTTAGGATACATTGACTACCCAATTTCAAACATTTTCCTGTGTCTAAAGTATATAAATTTTATAAATGATAGAATTTTAAGATATAATTCGCGAATGTAAGACAGAAAAATTCTGATAAGGCTCTAATTTACATTCCATGAGAATTTCGAGATGATCGCATGGAATTTAAACGAGTGATACGTCTCGGAAAAAAACCAGCTGTGTCGGTGTGATGTGATATTTTATCCTCAGACGACTGATTTGACATAGCCATCCACTCAACCTTCACTATTTGCGTAATTCCCTATCACATTCTTCATCAATTATCCCGTATATTTCGTGTGAGGTCTTCCTTTGCCATACTTTCTGCCCAAACTTTTTTCTACGAATGGATGCTATTCGAGTCGAATTTAGTGTAAAATAATAAGTTAGTGATGAAAATACTCTAGGCATTACAAAAGGCTACATGGAAGCAAGAGGCTCAGAGCATGTAGCGAGGTTTTCAAATATTTCGTAGATTTTTTTTTTTTGTTTTCTCCTGACTGGGTCCACTGCTTAAACCTCACTGGAGAGATGCGTGTCTAAGTAACCTACTGATAGAGAGGAAAAAAAGATGAAGCAAGGTATTGTAGCTTCAGGAAGGAAAGTAAATTGGAACCATTTATCTTCAGCAGGAATAGATCAAAGCGGAAATAATATCAGATTTGAAATCAAAGAGTACTCCAGTAACAGCAAGGAGAATCATTGGATCAATGATTGATTTATTAAGTAAACTGAGGAGAATGTATCAATATATAAATTATGAGAGTATATGACAGACTTTGATTCTGGTGCTTGGATGCTGAGTTGGAGGATAACAACACTACTTCCGTGTTTCCTTAGAGTGATGCCTACTTGCCGTTAACTATTTTTCAAGACCAAAAAAAGATATTTTTACCATTGTATTGCAATAAAGCCCAAGATCGTTTGACCGTACATATTAATTTGTTACTTACCTCGCGGTATGAATAGAATTGTCGAGAGAGAAGCGGATTGCAAGAACGAAAAAGTAATAACTCTATTAAAACATGGAACAGGGTATGAAAGAGAAGAACCACTGAAGTGCTCATGAGATAATTGAGTGATGAGATGCATCAAACTTATTTTAGAATTTTTGACAGTTGATTATGATGATTTTAGAAATAAAATAAATTTTATCTGAGGACATTGTTGATTTTATTCAACAGTTCGGAATCAACGTAATTTTTTTTATGAAAGGCTGAGTAAAATACCCTTCTTGCTTATTCCTGTGGTTTTTCTTAATTTTTTAAATATCATTCCTCTCTCCTTTTGCCCTTTCAACTACCAACCAGTTTTTTATGCTTAAAACTCAAGGTACTGCGTTCTCCCGCAGGGCCTCCTCTCTTCTTTCTTTTGCGTCGAATAAGTGCCAGATCCTTCATCTTTCTTTTGAGTGCCCAGATCATCCTCCCTCTTCATCAGTTGGTTATATCCATTTTTCCCGATATGATCTTGATACTCGCTGAGACCCACTAACCGATGGTCGGGCCTTGACGGACCAAAGACTGCGAAAAGAACAGATCATCATATGATTTCACCACCAGAGGAGTTAATAAAGTGAATTCGTGGTGTTAAATGTTGGATCTAGAGCATCTTGGAAGTAATGCGTCCTTCTGAAGGAGAAGATGGCATTTGAAAATTTTGAATGTTCTCATGCTATTGTAAGTGGTGCTTGAAGGATGTATAGTATACATCCTTGTATACAATGTATACTATACATTGTATACTCCTATTTAATTCCTTTGTGTAGCGTGTATGTGCCAGCAATGAATCAATTCTCACAATCAGTTGCCAAGTAATTCTTTGCTTGATAAAATCTTCTTGGGTTTGTCAACGGGTTAGGCTTTTTTTGCGCTCAAGCAGAAATAATTTCTCGAATGTGTTTTAGCAATGAGCTTTAGGAGGATGCCATCATTAAATACGCTTAAAACAGCCTCACCCGGTGCCAAACCCGAGGAGATTTTATCAATAGTATTCGTCGGAAAAGCTCACGATCTTCTATAATTCTTTGCAGTAGAGGCAGTTTTGTGACAGTAGGTATCTTAAAAAAGAAATGCCCGTCTGATTAATGGCTTCAACCTGGTTTTAATGCGTGAAGCATATGTCTCTAAAAATCACTCACTCTATGGTTTCGTGTCATAATGACTATCTGTAGGAATTTGCTTTACTTTTGTCATTTATCAAAGCTTATCCTTCATGACGAAAAGCGCTCAATCAAAAATAATTGCACGAACATAGTGCTTTAGCAATGGGCTTTAGGAGGATGCCATTATTAAATACGTTTTATCTGACGTATCCTTTGTATTCTCGCATGTAGTTATCTTACCTTTAATTGCACCGGGCAGGTCCGGAAGGGGCGTAGGGCACGTATCTTCCCAGTACGTTTTCTTGAACTGCTTCATCATATTGTCCTGTCCGCTGCTTTGTACTTCGGCCTCGTCGTCTTCCTTTTTTTCTGAAAATTGTGAAAAATAATAGTAACGACTTAGATACACGTGTTTTCAACTTCTAATCATTACAAACAATTGAGAGCACTTTATTGCTCAATGTTTTCATCGCTCAATTCAGTGTTTCTCTTAAGGGATTCACATCTGATTGTCTTATGTCTTCATTGAGGTATTCTTATACCTTAAGGATAACTCATACCTTACTGAGACAGCAAAATAATTTCCTCAGAAAATATTTTGATGTTTGATTATGATCGTAGTCCTATGTAAAGCAGTGGCATAGCCAGGATTTTTAAATGGGGGGGTTCACTGGAGATTTTGGGGCCCTTCCGGGCTGTATGGAAAACACCCCAGGGAAAAAAGGGGTTCGGGGATTTTTGATGTTGAAAACGTGATTTTTAGGACTCAAAAACGAGTGCATACGAGCGAAAACACGAGTGAAAAAAGAATTTTGTACGAGTATTCATTAAAATAAAGTATTTTTTTATTTATTGAGGCCAACTTACTCGTTTTGGCGCCTCTTTTAAAGTCTCAAAAGGGGGGTCATTATCTTGGAAACCCCCCCCCCCCCAATTGGCTACGCACTGATGTAAAGTAACTCATGAAGAAAAAGGATGCAAACCATTTCCTTCAAATTAGGTTAGGTTTTCTTCACTAAGTAATTTCTGTTCTTGGAAGGAATAAAGGTTTCAAAATAGAGAGCTCTGATAATGAGATTTAAACTAGGGATTCAGTAATCTAATGAAATTATGGTAAATTAATTTTTTTCTTGGCTTAGTGGTGGAATACATACCTTCCATTTCCCGTTTGGAAAGAGGAAGTGTGTATGACACATCGTATGTGCTCCTTAGTCGCGAACGGTAGAGTTTCCTCAGTAACTCCTCCGCTTCTTCCTGAAATTTAAAATTATTCGTTATTCTCTTGATTCCGCGCGCTGGAACATAACCATCTTCATTGTCCGTCCGTTTGAGTGTGCTGTTTTAATTATTATTAATGTTCTCAAATGGTGGGCCACGAGGAATTTATAGTGGACCTTCTCTTCTTGAATTTACTTGGGATTACATCTTATATACAATGCTAAGCCTTTGTAAAATGTTTGATATAACATCGACGACAAGGTTCCGTACTCTACTTTCTCAGAGGACTTTCAGGTTTAACGTTTTCAGCGGACAAATAAGCAATGGTTTAATCTGACTTTTTCAATACAACGGTAATGCTGGATGGTTCAATCTAATGTTTCATCTTAACCTGATTAACATTAACTTTGGATTCTGAAACTATATTACAACACGAGTTGGTGAGGAATGGTGTAACAAGTTATGTATAGAGTTCTAATTCTCCCTCCGTTCTTGGGACAGCATTTAATTGGAAAATGCGGATTGAAGGCGTTAATCAGTCTGAACTTGGGAATCCCTTCCTAAAGGATAAAAGCGGTGATTATTTAGTACCTTAGTGTATTTTGATCTACTTTTTTCCACCGCATAGGTTTGTTTTCTGATGATCACTTCTTGGTAGTGGGGCCATCGGTAATCGAGGGTGTAAACCGTTGGAATCGGGTAGCACGCACGACCTTTCACGTATCTCACGGACATGATTTAGTATCTTTCCTGAGGAAAAGAATTACAGTCCTGTATAATGTATTCATTTTGACCTATGATTATACTATGATTCTTACTTTATTTCATCATTCATTTTACATTACATTTTTCACTTACCGCGTCAGGGGTTTAATTTTTTTGGTTGGTACCTGATTAAACACATAAAACTGAGGTGGATAGAAAACATAGAATTTTAAACGCATGCCACAATGTAAAAGAAGGAAATCGCTACATTTTATGGCATTATTGATGCCAATTACCCATCTTGAAATACTTTGACCACCGCACGTAAGCGATTAATTTATTTGGCAGAGCCCGTAGAGTTACCATGGAAAGTCCTTCTTTGATGATCCATTATTGCCGTTTCATTATTAAGCCGAACTCTATAAAAGCCTTTGGTTTTACCTATGTCACCACAAGGCAGCGCCTAGGAAATAGTTTTGCCCATAGACTGTGCCTAATATTTTTTTCAGAAAAGTTGCAAACAAATTTTCAGCGCATTTTTTAGATATATTTTTCTATTTAAAATGAGGTTATTTGTGATTTATAAGCTTTTATCAAACTTACTACAAATTTCTCTTCAAATTAATCATATTACCTGAAGATTGATTGACGGTCAAAATTGGATACCGGCTTTCATATCCGATATCTCGGGTCGAGGCGCCGAACCACTCACATGAAATTAACTTGGTTTTAAATTTTACATAGAGTTATGGAAGCATCTGATGATGAAATTCATAATGTTTATGGAAAGTAAGAAAATAGTTATAAATCCTTTACTTTACTCTAAGTTCTAACAGTTTACACGCCTGCTTCTTAACTTTGAAGTGCGAACTTAGTTTTATATTCATCCATGGCCACTAAAAATATGTTTGAAAATATTATGATGATGGATACATGCTCAAAAAATTTAAATTAAGTCTCATATTTCATGTTCTTCGAACTGATTGCAAATATTATTTCAAAAATGATGAAATAATGATGATGGAATATGTAAGATATCTCGAAGGAAAGACCTTGGCATCCGATCTGTCCCGTAATTCGTTTAGGTATAATATTTGATAAAGTGGAAAATATTTCCAATCGTAATGAGGTAGTAATATGACTTGAGGGTTAAATGCCTGTGTAATGAAAATGAATGTAGCTAGCCATGCACTACATTCTGGGCAGAGATGTTAATTATAAAGATAACCGACTTAAAAATATTTTTTTGACATAATACATACCTAAAGGTAATAGAAACTAGCTATTTAGGTCGAAATTTTTTCTTGTTGATAGATTTGTAGAATTCCCGACATGTTTAAGAGATATCCTGGGTTCGTATCCCTGTCAGGTTAGGTCACGGGCTTACCCTCAGATTTTCGGCTTCTACGAACTTCCACATCCCCTTTGCTCTTCACATTATGTGCATTCATCGTATTTTGCACTCATTGTACTATTTCAGCCCTTATCAAATTGAATATATTCTACATATGATTAATACAAATAAATTATTACTGTTCAGTATTATATTATTCTACTTTCTATTTCTTTTTTTGCATTAGATCTTCAATATTACATGTAATTTTGCTATGGAATGAAGTCTGAGGATTGGAATCGCAACCATTTTTCTAATCATGCATTTCAAATGACTTTGTATTTTTATTGTTCTCTGACTGGGTATTTTTAAGTCTTCAATATCTTTTTACAATGACTGCTTTTGGTCTGTATGACCTGCAACGACATACGAAATTGTCTTTATGGCGTAAGTCATGTGTGCATGAATAGAACTGGAAGTATATCCGAGCCTCATTGAGGGTCGTATTAGCCAAGTGTTAATAGCACGTATGTGTTTTTTATCAATGGTTTTAATATCGTAGTTTTTATGGTACAACCTTTTTTTTACGAATGTCGAGGGTACTTAATAGTAAATTACGAGAATATTTTGTGGAGTAAATATGCGTTCGGGCGAGGCAGGTCGGTGGGAATAAGTTCGAACGTTCATCGCGCCGTGTATAGAGAAAACATTGCCTTAAAGTATGGGATTTTATTCGTATTGTAGAATCTCATTTGGAAAATATCAATCAATTATGCATGTTCAACTCATGACATTATTTGAGGGAATACATTCGGAAGAGTTCTGTACGTAGCCATTCCCCGGGTCAATCGTTCGGATTACCGCCCATCAGGGGCGCAGCTAGGAATTAAGGCTGGGAGGGGTTTTAGGCGCAACTAATACTGGGGTGTTTGGGGGTATGGCATACCCGCCAGGGTAATCGGGAGGTGCGGGGGCCCTCCCCAGAAAAAAATGAGGATAAATAGTGAGTTTTACGGCTTTCTCAGGGATATTTAAAAAATCCTTATTCTATTCAATAAGGAATATTAATGCAATTAAGTTAAATGGATTTAACTTAAAAACTTCTCTGAGCTCTGGAGGGGGGGGGTTTTATCCCAAAAAACCCCCCCTCGCTCCGCCACTGCGCCGCCCATCATCCACAGGCAAACGCAGGTCTTGCGATCGCGTCTTCGGTTCGCGCTGCGTCGATGACGTAATTCTTAGCAACCACATAGCAACCGCTATTTATCAATTCCGACACTCGAACACGGTGGATCACAGCGGCAAAATTTGAAGATAGCTTTGAAGTAAGTAGCCTTAGTAGTAGTAAGTAGTAAGAAAGTAGCCTTCGTGTGGAGTTTTGGTGAGTATTTATTGGTTGTGTATGCAGTGATATTATTAAGTTATCCTTTAATTGAAACATTGTTATGTGTACAGCTTGTTATGACAGTAGATAAATAATGGTCATTTTAAATCACGTCTGGTAAAAACGTAATTTGGGCGAGGGGACTTCTTTTTAGTTATCACTGAAATCCGTGCATTTTTTTCGTTTGTTTTGATGTATAGCACGGTACCGTTATAATACCCGTACGCACTTCTCGTGCGAGTGAGATAGCTATGCTGAAACAAAATAGAAAAGTTTTAATAAGTTGGCCCTTATGTATCGAAGTTCTCTTTTGCTGTCTAAAATTGTGATCCGAAAGCAATATTTCTTGTATCAATAAACCCGAGTATTCCATTCAATTTAGAACGATATTTAGGCGTCACTTTTCTCGTTGTGAATGTATTTTGATATTTGATAGTACCTATTCGCAAATTTTTTTCTCTTGTATTTATTGGGCATTTAAAGTTCCAAATGTATGCTTAACTATTATTTATTACATTTGTCACCTAAGAAATAAATAATAGGCCTAATTGCGCCGGGTCGATGTAGTGAGCAATAAATATTTCCTGACCCGCGAATGCTTGATAAAAATAAAAAATAGTTACGCTTGTGTGGTTTACGCGGCTTATGACGGCAGGCTCTGATTAAGACTATTCTGAGAAAATTTCGTTGATGGATTGGATCCTGCGAAATAGATGTTGCAGGGCAGCATATTGCTTACCAGTTCACTTAAATAATGAACTCTTTCACCGGCGATAGCGACCATTCTATGTTTATTTCCTCAACTCTTCCCTTTCTCCATTCACTCGATTACTCCTCCCTTTCCATTCCCGCGCTTGTGCTTGCTGTCAGCGTTCACTTCTCACTTTAGTGATGTGTGTGATGCCGAATTTAAAGGGAAATCTATAGCTTTCTACGAAGAGCAGGAGTGTGGTCTTTCTTGGGAAGACTGCTGAGAATAAACGGAGGCGACGAGTAACAGATGGAGTCTCCTGATGACATAGGAAGATTATTTGTCAGAACGGAATGATTCACTTTCCACGATTTAGGGTTAAGTGTGGTTAATAAATTTTATGGTGCTTTGTGTACTTAGTGAATGACGCCAAAGTTAAATTATTGTAAAAATTGTTTTTATTTTCTAAAAAAGAGTGAAAATGGTTTTAAAAAAGTATATTCAACTATTACGGGATGATATAGCTCAAATGGGCTGAGGAATCTGGAAGTATTTTGGCTTTGCAAGCATTTAATAATATTTTAATGTACTTCCTGGAACTCAGCTGGTACCTAGCCTCAATTTAAAATATAATTTTAAAAATTCTCTAATTTATAAATTATGGGGAATTTATAAATTCCCCATAATTGAGAAACATTGCTTGTTCATAAACAAAAAAATTACACTTTAAATATTTTTTGCCTGATAAAATTACACTCATATTGCATGTATACACATATATTAGTTTATTTAAATTTGCATACATTTTTCAGTCTATATATGTATTTATAAAAGAGCATGTCTGTTTGTCTGCCCTCAATTTGTTTCCATACGGCTGCACGGATTTTGATCAAAGTTATTATAGATGCATATCATGCTATTGAACCCCGTGATGCTACTTTCGGTTGCGTCTGACACGTCGTTTTCTCATTACTGTTTGTTATGCCATGTCATAACAAAAATCCTGCTTCATGACCATGAATTCCAAGTTCCAAGTTTCCCTCTTCTCTGGCTTTTATCGTTGCCAAGCTACGTCGCGTAGTCTGCTAGTTTCTAATAAATATCAGGAAATAAAATCAGGATAAGTGTTTCATGTTGATGGAGATAATCAATCCCTCATACACACTTGTCACACACGTAGCCATACAAATAGCTTTGAAACCGTTTTGATATTGCTCCATGGCTACCTACTCAGCTAACCCATCACCCCATCCATGGGTTGGCTGCAACAGTGGCGTAGCTGTGGGGGGATGAGGGAATAGACCCCCCAAAGCCTCAGAGAAATAAAAAAGATATTTAAAACTATTGTCTAGTTTTGAAATTTAATTACAGCATCTGCTTAAAGTAAAATTTTTAGTTCCAAAATTATGCAAAATATATATCCAAGCATATCATTTTTCAAAAATTTTCCCAGATCCCCTTTGCCTTTATCTGGGTGGGGGGGTCATATGCCCAGGCCATCCCTTCCCCCCCAAAGTATATTCCTAGTTACGCCACTGGGCTGCAGTATGGCCATATTTTCCCTTTGAACTTTTTTGTATAAATTATAAAGCTAGAAACCAATAACTTGGCAGTTTGGAGTAGGTTATACAAATAACTTAAATTTTAGTGTCAGTATATGCACAATGCACAATTATGTTTCGGAAAATTTTTTTTTTAGAGGTATCTGAAATATAAGAGAAAACATTCAGGTTAACCAGGAACAGATGCTATTTCTTTACTTACTTGTCTCATTGTTGATTTTTTTCCTGTATTTTGCTGCATTTAGAATACAGAGCCAGAATTACAATACATATATCATTAGCATAGGATGCTTAATCAGATAGAGATGGTTACTCAACAGACTACACCTCTCTTTCCTCTTTTGAAAGGTTCTCTTTGGAGCTATTTCACAAAGTTTCAGCAAGATTAGCTCTTGAATTATTACCACCACTTGACATTATGGCCAATATTCAATGAAAATCATTCTCTTTATAAATATCCTCTCTTATTAGCCACACTTTCTTCCCGATCGGAGCCCCTGAAGGATCACAAAACAAAATCCTGGCTGATAAAGATAGATGTTATATTGTTATGAACAGAAATCAGCACCTAGAAAACCTTGATTAATGTAAAAATGTGGAATTGGAAGATAATATTGGGAATAGGAAAGCAAGAGGATATTAATCAGGAGTAAAGGTTGAGTTAATCTTGAGAGGAATTGAATACAGGAATGGGTAAATCTTTGAAGCACAGATTTAAATCCCAGATGTATCACTACATGGCCGTGCATTTAAATGATCTAGGTATAACTGATATAAGCAGCTCTCCAGTTAACTCTCGAGCGACAAAACTCATTATAAGCCGATTTTAAACGAAGTGTGTCTCAGTGGTCCATTAAGGGACCACAAGGTCTTAATGAAAACATTAGGTGGTCCCTTTTGGGACCGCAAGGACGATAAAGGTTTAGGATGATTGATGCGTCAGTCTTATCTGCTAGCTTATAGTTGGAGGTTGATTCAGTTGGTCAGTCTGTAAGTCAGTCAGCTGTAGTTGACTTGCTGATTCAGCATGGAGACAACGCAAAAAAATGAAGTATGATGATAACTCCCCTGGAAATAATAAGCCAGTGTAACTTACTCAGCTTCATGAGCAAATAAGTTGAGAATTATTGTTAAATAACTTATATGGAATTATAAAGTGTTTACACTCCTTCATAAGTATTCCTCACTCACTTTATCTAGTGCACCTAAAAGTTCTTGCAACCCAGCCTGGCCTACCATGATTCTCTTTCAGTTCATTACTCTTTGAGTTTTCTGATCCATGAGCAAATTTTGAATGAGTCATATGTTTGTCCAATCTAAGCCTATTTTCTTAAGAATGTCCATTTGTTTCAGCCAGTCTACAATATATTACACTTTTCAACTCCATGAAGCAGTGGCACTCCTCGTTTTATCCTAGGTTCCACTCTATCAGAGGTCTCATTACTGCTCTTACTGCATCTCAGTTGACTCCCTTCCTCTATTCTAACTGATCATCTCCTAATAACTCTCATTTCTTACTTCCATTTGTCTAATCATTTGTGTTGCTTTTGATGCATAACTTAATCTAATGGTTCTACATATATTATTGGCTATGTATGACTTTCTTATCCTGAAATATGAGAATTAGAACTGGTTATATGAAATCTTCAGTCCAAGACCCCTCTTCATATCTTCTGTGGATAACTTCAGAAAGAAAACTCCTCCCTTTCTTGCCTAAGTTCATAAGAAACTCACTTACTAGGCAATGTCCAGTGTCCACACTTAATTGTTTTATTATTTCATTTCTCAAAGGCCACTCTATTTTGATGTGGAAAGCCCTTTCTCAATGATATTTCTCCTCCACTGCCCTTTCTTCCCCTATATCTGACCTGTATTATCTATTCCTCCTATCAAACAGAACCCCACATTCTCCTTCCAATATCCTGAATATATTTCCATTCCGTTGACATCCTACTATTCATACCTCTGTTTTTTGCCTCCGCTGTCCCCTCATACCACCATACAACCATAATACAAATTCACTTTAGATTGTGGGCTATAGTGGTCCCTATCTCTCCTTCTCTCGATTCATTTTGTCACTACTCCTCTTCCAGCCAGCTTTTCTCACCCTCCTCGTTTCTTGTCATTAGCTGCTCTTAATTTCCCCATACCTCCTCTTGCCATCCTCTTTGCAATGTTCATCCACTTACTTCTTTCCCCCATATTACCAATACTTAATCACTTATCCTCTGTTTCCCTATTATTTGTTTTCCATTAAATATGTTGAAAGTTTACCACAAGTTCTAGTATTCCCATTCTAGTAATCATGAGTGTTTCATGTACGTAATATTCATAAATGACTTTGTATATTCATTCTGTAGGTTCTTGTAATATTTATTAATTAGCAAATCATTACACACACATGGACTAATGATTACTGCCATAATCCAACTGCCACCCTAAGTACACTCAGGGTGATTTCAAGACCACTACATAATTGAACATTACAGCAATTAGTTCCTCTTAGGTTCTTACAGAGCTTTATTTTCAACTTCTTCATCATTCTGCCTTGAATAACTGTTTAAAATCTGACATTTCATCTCATTATTACTAGGTTGTGTTCCAAATCCCCTCTGTGGAGGCTGTGTGGTTGTTTCAACTTTACCCTATGTCGCACTATTACATAACCTATCTGATATTTTCCTGTAATGTATTTCCTCTTTATGTGTATCTGCTCTGGTAATATGTAGTGTCTCTACCCTGTGTTTATGATAGAAAATTAATTTATTCCTCCTACAAAATTTAATGCCTTGTCACCTCACTATTTCTTTCATCCTGATCTATATGGGGGGATATATTACTCTGAACCAAACTATATTCCCTCATATGATTTGTAACCCTTGCCTCAGTTGTCCTTAGGCCAATTATAGTTGAAATGGCTTTTCCGTTGCCATCCAAAGACAGGTTACCAGTCATTGGTACACACAGCATACTTTGAACTATGCCCAGTGCATGTTGATGCTTTTAGTGTTTCATATGGGTAATGGTTGTATATAGTATCATATAAAGTGTTGCTCCTGGTAGAACCGGGTGCAATGATGACCATAGTGACCATCCACAGAGGGTATCTTCCACAGCATTATTTGATATGTCTGAAGTCTCCCATGAAGGCCTATTGTTATTTTGTTAGATAGTCAACAACGTGGACAAGCACATAGAGTCCCCCGAAAACCCCCTAGGACCCCCCAAAAAAAAGAAAAATTACCTAATAAGTCGTATATTTCCAGTACCATTCATCCGAGTTGTATAGTTTTTATTGACTCAGAATGGAAATTGTGTTGGCTATATTTACCCGTCATTTTCAATTATCCAGGCCCATTTACACACCCGCAATAACACTTCTAATTTTGTAATGTAGATTTCTTAACAAAATAGTAGAGGTGTTTTAGGGACTCCAGGACATGGACACTTAAACACGATTTTTTTAAAGCACTTCCCGATAAGGTACGGCTACGAAATTCACGTGATTGATACCTTATTACTGCAACTATGCACAGCTTTATGCAGAACACAGAATGTGTAATCTATATGTTAGTAACAGGGGAAAAAAGTCCATGGCTCATGGTGAAAAGTCAGAAGATCTGAAATTGGCCTTTCTCTCCTTACATCTCATTTTGTACAGCCTCATCATGCCTATTCCCCCTTTTCCTTATCTTTTAATATTTTCTGGCATGTTTTCCCTTATCATTACTCTAGCATCCCATGCTCCTAATTTTTTTGGTGTCTTCTTAATCTCCATCACTTACCATTCCTGGATGCTGCAGCTGACTATGTCTCCTCAAGGATTTTGCATGGTGAGGACCTTGAGTGGCCAGCCTATGCCACTGCATGTAACAACTCATAGGTACCTTAAGGACCACTTCCCAATGGATGAGTTGCCAAGTCTCATGCATTCTGTTTCATGCTTTCTAGGAGAGATTACAGAGTTCCCTTTGTTCATTAGAAAGTGCTTTTCTCACAACCCCATCTCATGGACTTCCTTTTGTCCAGCCAGTCTAGCTCTAGGGTCATTGGGGACCACTATCCTTACTGCAGCATTGATGTTTCTGCCCAATTTAAAGGATTTAGTCATAATAATATATACTAAGTGACGAGAGTCAAAAACTTGTGTTGGGGAAACAGCTTAACTTTCTGAGTGGTATACTGGAGGCAGCTGGAAATGGAGGCTCAAAGAGTTTGAATTGTGGGTATGGTGAAGGATGGAGATGGTGATAGTAGGCATAGAAAGAGAGAGTGCTCCCCATGGTGGGTATCACTTTTTTATTTTACCTCTAAAATTATTATTTATCAAACTGGAAGATTTTTATAAATTTTAATATTTTAGGAATTAACCTATTTTATAACTTTTGATGGCAGAGTTCATGAGAAATTTCTTGCTCTGCTTGCTATAAGTCAATTGATTGCTTAAATTTAATGTCAGAGTCAGACTTGGAGTATGAAGGAAAGGGAACTTGGAGGAATTTACAATTTTTTTGTGACAGACATTAGTGAGACTTTCCACTGGCTTTTACACAGATTAACTTGTTTCAACTATTATAACTGCCAGATTTTAAATACATTGATTTCAGCCAAAGATCTAGATACCATCTCTGATAGTTTGAATAGCTGACATTAGTTAAGTGGTACAAGGGTGTATGGAAATTACCAAGTTTTTTCGTTTTTACTAAAACATTAATTCCTTATTTTTTATGCTTAAATAATGCAATTTGACCATTTTTGCTCTAGGTAGTGTTAAATGAGCATGGTAACCTAATGGTTGGAGCACTAGGCTGCTGATTGAGTTATCAACGTTAAAATCTCAGGTGAAGCCTTCAGACACCTCCCAAGAAAGTCTTTGAAGTGCGAGATGGCACAGGGAAAGGAATTGGTCCCCATGAACCTGAGTGTCTGAAATTCACAAACTTGTGCTTAATTACCCTCACCGATCCAAACCAATCTTTGTGTTGAATCACTGAGTGAGTGAGTGAGTACCATTAAATATCATTAAGTAGGTAGGTACTTGCAATTTGTCATGACCATATATGACACCACGTTGTGTCAATTGTCCTATTAGAGACTCCATAGTGGGTTGTAATGCTATCTTTCACGTGTTTTACCCTTAATTATCATTTGCACACTTAATTATGTATTGCGCAGATGGTACTTTATATCAGGTTTTATAGTTCTTGGATTAATCTTGAGATAACTACTGATAGACCAATTAAACATAATATTATGGGGTTAGTTAGAGGCCTTATTCATAAGATAAAATGCCTTTTACTGACTATATGGTATTGATTATTCATATTATAAGACTTCACCCTTTGAACTTGATAAATCCATGGGAATTGAGGTGTGCAAAGTAATTAGTGACATAGACTAGCTTATAACTTGTTGCTCTCATTGGCATGTTAAATACATATGAAGCATATTGTGGGTGATGGCTGCATGTTCACACTGTGGAACCAAACTTGGGGCTACATTCTTTTATGAAATGAAGTCACGAAATAGATTTAATGAAATTGTGGTATTTCTGAAATTTGATGAGAGGTCTGCAAGGGTTAGTGATTGGACGTTGACAAATATAAACCTTTAATATAAAATGTGAAAAAAGTTCCATTTCTCGCTAATATTGTAATTCCACTACACAAAATTACAATACTACCATGTTATAAGCCTTTTGAAAACATGTCCATTGGTGATTCTTCATCAGTTCATGGCGAATATACCTGATGGAAGATGGACTGAGTGGGAACTGAGGTAGCCAGAGGTGCCAATGAGTATTATATGTCCACTGAGTCAAGGCCTTGGCCGACTGAGGGCTAGGAGTTTGAACCCGCCCCAACCTCTTATAAGGGGTAGGATTTATTCTTATCAATGTGACTGTAGCCAATCAGTTTGTATCATTTGTCGAATACTTTGGTACTAGGGGTACAGCTGATTGGTGGTGTGAATTTGTAGTGACATAAGCTCGTTCACGGTCGCAGCTTGAGTGTTTCAGGAACGCTACTTCCCGTTTATTGGTGACAAAACAATTGTGCAACAAAATGCACTTTTACACATATAAGCAGTACATAATAAAACCCAAATATATTACAGAATGATATGGTGTTCTGGCATTGAGTCTTATGAATGATTTAGTAATTAATGAAATAGATTTTGCTGGTTTCACTTAAAAATATTATTCATTCACCATATGACGTTTTCTGATGCTTTCACATCATTTTCAAGTGTATTCATTCCCTTTTCTATCTGTCCATTCATTCCAGGGGTAATCATAGGGAAAACAAGATGTAAGACATTGCTGTCCACCAGCGCATGGGCGTACCCAGTGGGGGGGCAGCTTTAAATTTAGTTCAAAACGAAATTTTTGAAAAGAACGTTCTTTAAATTCAAGGAAAGTGACACAAGTATAAAGTATGTATTTTAAACTGCTGTCATAATTTTCTTGAAATTTTTGTTTGATAACCTTTTCTGTATTATAACGTGAACTATAAAGGCTTGCCCCTCTCTGGTTTTGATCCTGGGTACGCCCTTGCACCAGTGCCATTGATTTTTAGTGTGTATATTGAGGAGATGGTAAGGGAGATATGGGATGAGTTTGGGGCATAATGTTTATACGTGAGGTTTGCAGATGATCGGGTGCTAATGAGCCAAGATAATGGTTATATCATTTTGTAAAGCATTGCAAGCTAGGAATACATATAGGGATCAAGATAAAAGTATACTTAAGTATAGTATATAGTATATATATAGATAAATAGTATCTATAGATGGCTAAAATTTGAGGAGGTGGAGTAGTTACACTATTTATTCAGTATGCAAGAGGAAAATGAATACAGAAGGAAGGGAATTGCATTAATAAAAAGAGACACATTTGAAAAAGGAAAGAGCTGACGTAGGTAACAGTTTAAAGTTAAGGCTACCGAAGAGTTTGATCTAGAGTGTAGATCTCTAAATTATGGAATCATGGATGCTGTGGAAGGAGGATGATAAAAGACTAGAAGCATTCAAAATGTAGGTGAGGATGGTGGTCAGAGGATGGGTGAGGAATGACAAAGTCCTAAATATGGTGGGTTAAGACAGAAGGTTTCTGGATAGGAGACAGAGGATTTAAATGGAGCAAGTGATGAGTGGGCAGGGAATGTTGAAAACCGTCTTGGAAGGAACAATGCTTTGTAGGCAGGATAGGGGTCAGTAATAAATTGGATTCATAGATATTATGAGAAGGAATTGGCAGTTGATCTTTGCACCTCTCCCATGCAAAAATTAAATCTATATTCGCCACTGCCTGGTGTGGAGTAACTACGAGCAAATAGCCATTCCCAGTGTACTTGATCAACAAACATTGCGATGAAAAAATGGCAAGGGTTACACAGCTTTTAAATGAATTAAGTATGTAGGTAGCTGCTATGATACTCAGAGGCTACATGTTAGACTTATGTTGGTTGAGCATTTAAAACAAATGTCTTTCAGTGCATCACAGAAGGTGTCATATTAGAACAGTGCTATGTTTCAATGTTTGAGAAAAACAGTAAAATAAAGGAGTTATTTTGCTGAATAGATAGGTATAGGATTTTTTCCCCAAAAAATGAATAACAATAAGTGCTAGGTTGAACCAAACTCAAGCAATCAAATCACTCATAATCTGAACCTAATTTATTTTTATTTTTTTTATTCTCAGTGACCTAAAACCTTCCACACTCACCTATTGAGTGTGGGGTAGTATTAAACTGTACAAGAACCCTGAAATCTTAAATCTAGGTCTTTCAACCCATTGAGAGATACAACTGGGTTGCTTGCTAAAGCCAGATTCTGATTCATTTATTATTGTGGCTCTATGAGCTTTCTGTCTTTAGTGGTGACTATTCAGGGTGTGAGGCTCATAATCATTATCTTCTAGTGTGAATATTAAAGAATCCATCAAAGATATTTTTCATTAATTCGAAAAGCCATTTCTCAGTGTTTTGATGATATCTGAACATCCTCAAGTCATTAGCTCATGACCTCACTCTCCTTGCATTTGCTATTCATGTGCACTGTATTTCTCTTAAATCTTAACCAGCTCATTAGCCCCTGCTGGTTAGCCTTTTTGGTGACTGATTAACTCATAATTTCTGGGATGTTAGGAGATACTATCCACTTTAGCCATAATCCTCGTAATTGAATTCTTCCCAGCTTCCCAAGACTCCCTTTCCAATTTCTCATCATGTGTATTAAGCAGTATTAAAGACATTAGACCGACTTTTTCGATGTATTTTAGATATCTTTTCCATTCATGTCTATAATTCAAGGCTTCAATGGATTTATCATGACGATTTATTTTTCTCATGGCGAGGTTGTTGCTCAACCCGTGCCATATTAGAGGACAGGGGGTTTTCTGTCAGGGTCTACTCCCTCAGTCAGGTGATGCAGTTTTAAGGTGCCAAAAACTCCCCTTCCACCATTTCCACAATTAGTTTTACCCACAGGGCACTGCAGGGATGCTTTGGCTGTATTTGCTGGTGGAGCCTATAGTCGGCATTTCATGATACTTACTGGAGTCTTTGGTCCTATCATTCTCAACCTCACCAAGACCTCATTTACCAGCATTCCCCATTTCATCATATCTCCTTCCTTGAATCCTAAGTGTATTCCACCTTTTAAAATTTTAATTTGTCTCCAAATTTGATCAACTTATCCCTTACTAATCTTACCCCTTTAATATCTTGCTTAAATCCTATTTTTCATTATTTGCTTACTTTTTGTTGCTTTTTATGACATTGCAAGCATTTCATTTGATGATGACCATGGAGGATATACCTTTTCAATTTCTAATTATAAGTAAAACTTAATTTTCTAAATACTTTTCTCAAGGATTTTTTTTTCAAAATTCACAAGGATTCACTTTACTGCTTGATTATACTGTTTCTCCTGAAAGAGAGTTATTAGTTGGTGAAGCTTCTCACTTACTGTATATGTCTGAATACAGTCCCCCCTTTTTTCCCAAAAATGCCTGTGGTAAAAGTAAAGGGGGGGACTATATTCAAACACATTTTTTTAACTTTTCCTGAAACTGAAGCCTAAAATTAGGGGGGGGGGGGACTATATTCAGAGGGGGACTACCTATATTCGGAGAAATACGGTATCTTCCAACTTTATTTTTAATATGCTGCCTGCCTAGGTGTTTTAATATCAGTTACATATCATTTGTTAATGACACATCCCTCAGCCCTTAGAGTCTTTGAACCATTTTAACCTTTGTGTAGCTACGATGTTGTTGCCCATGGAAAAGGAAGTGAAATTACCTGCTCTGCTTCCTAGAATGATTCAATTTATTTAGTTTTTAAATTGATACCTTACTCCACCAAATTTAGTAAGATACTTCTTTGTGGTTTCTGTGAGAGTTATGGTAACTTGAAGTTAACCTGGTAACGCCTGAATTAAAAAGTTTTTTTGGATTTTTGTGCTGATCATGTACTTAAATGTCAATGAAATTCTGAGTCGTAAGGAGCAAATTTTATTCTTTTACCACTAATAGTTACGCCTAGCGGTACTATGTGGTACCACCATAATTTTTTGCATCATAACTGCCCAAATATTAGGCTCACATTAAATAACCATACTTTATATGAGATATACATGTTATAATAATCATAGTTTCACAATAAAACCTTTGTATTAACAGTATATAAGGCGTAAGTAATGAAAAACGAAATGCTTGGTCTAAAAATTCCATTTTTTGGGGCTAGTTGATAATTCACAAATTTCAAACTGCTCTAAATGCGTTAATTACGGCTTTAAAATAGCAAATTTATCGGATAAATGATATTAAAAATATTCTTATCAATTTAAAACTCTCAAAAACCCTAATAAATTACGATAAATGACGAAAAAGTTACATGTAGCACTGCACTACCAGCTGGTACCATTTGGTACCGCTAGGCGTTAACGGGTTAAAGAAAGGTAGGGTATAAAACCATTGCACCTTAATATGCTTCCTTGAATGGATTTGGACACATGGAATCATTGCGGAACAACACAGTGTTCTGAGAAACTTTGCTGCAAGAATATTCAGAAATGCTGAAATGAGAAAAATAGAGAAGAAATGAAATTGGGTTCAAATAGTACGACTACGTAGGGAAATTTTAACTAATTTATTAATTTAAAAAATTACTTTGGAATAGTAATCAGTGAACTAAATTAGACATTATATCAATGTAGTTTTATTTTTACTTCTTTTGTAGACCCATAGACTCAATGCACAGTGCAAGCCCCTCAAGTAGGGTGTTAAGCTCTAATACTACTATGTACTTACTACTTCCTTGGCACTACAGCCCGGTATGGGCTTTGGCCTCCCTCAAGACGCCTGTCCATTCTCTCCTGTTCTGCACTTTCTCCAACCATCTGACAATCCTCATAGCCTTTATGTCTTCTTCCACATCCTGCATCCATCTTTTCCTCGGCCTTCCTCTTTTTCTCTTTCCATCCATATTTCCATGTAGAATCTTCTTAGGCATCCTTTCTTCACTCATTCTTTTTACATGACCTAGCCAAGCTAGCCGTTGGGTCTTCACAAACCTCACTATGTCTTCGCCTCGGATAATATTTTCTATTTCCTTGTTTTTTCTTATCCTCCAAGTTACCCCATCTGTCACGGGACCATATATCTTTCGCAAAACCTTCCGTTCAAATATCCGCAGAGCTTGCTCGTTTCCAGCGGAGATGCTCCACGTTTCTGCTCCATATGTCACGACCGGTCTGATAAGTGTCTTATAGATCATTAATTTCATCTCCTTAGATAGAAGAGTTGACTTCAGGAGCTTAATATTAGCAAAGTAAGCCCTATTTCCAGCCATTATCCTCTTGTTGATCTCTTCTGTCATTGCGTTCTTACAGTTTAAATTAGTACCGAGGTAGCTGAAATATTTTACATTTTCAAAGTTGTACTGCCCAAATGTAACGTTTTGAGTCCATCTTCTGTCTTCTATGGTCGACATTCTCATGTATTTCGTTTTTCTCTCATTGATTCTGAGCCCTATATTCTTACTCTTCTGTTCTAAGATTTTGAATATTTCTTTTAGAGAATCCATATTCCGTGCCATTAGAACTATATCGTCGGCATAGGCACATGCCTGAGTAGATTTATGCACAATTGTCCCCTCTAACCCCAGTTCTTTCATGGCTTCATGTAGACACAGATTAAATAGTACTGCTGATAGAGAATCTCCTTGTCTTACTCCAGTTGTTATCTTAAAGGCTTCACTAGTCTTGCCCCCAATATAGGCCTTAGCTTGAGATCCTTCCATAGTCATATTTACCAACTTAATTAGTTTTTTTTGGTATTCCAAATCCCTCCAATGCCTTCAACATTTTTCTTCTATTGACACTATCAAAAGCTTGCTGGAAATCAATGAAAAGCATATGTAGGTCAATGTTGTACTCATAACATTTCTCCATTCATTGTCTCATTACAAAGATTTGGTCGGTTAGTTCCTCTTCCCGGCCTGAAGCCACATTGGTATTCACCAAGGATTACTTCAGCATACGTGTTAAGTCTCCTCTGCAGTATACAAGAAAGTATCTTATAAGTGACATTTAGTAATGTGATTCCCATATAGTTGCTGCATTGCAATTTATCTCCCTTCTTGAATATAGGGCAAATTAAACCAATCTTCCATTTCTCAGGCATCTTTCTTTCTCCCATATTTCACATATCAGTATATGTAGGTTCTTTGTTAAATTTTTTCCTCCATACTTGATTAACTCCGGTACAATTTGATCTTCCTCTGGAGCTCTCCCATTCCGCTGCCGTTTTAACGACTCCTCCACCTCCTCAATTGATGGCCTACTAATATTGGTGTCCACCCTCATGTCCAACATTTCTCCATCTCTTATGCATTATGCATTAAGCTCTAATGCTTATGGGCAAATGGGGCCAAAATGGAAGAACTTTGGTGTGAGCCCTTGGTCGCATGCTTATGCAACTAATACTTGTTTAAAGCCCAAACTTTCACTCACGATATGAGAAAACATACGTTTATAAGCCAGAGATACAGGAACTTATATTGAATTGTCTTCTCCATGTGGCTACAGTGTCCTGTGCGTTTCCCTTGGTCCATTGTTGTGTGGTTCTTCTTTACGTTCTCAGACCAGCTTTACTGCTTTAAGGTGCAAGAGGCCAGAGACTCATGATATAGCATGTGGTTGAAACTTTCTCATAATGCAAATGAGCTTTAAAATATTTCACTCATGAGTTATGATGCATCAATTGTGTGATTAATCTTATGTAGCATGCCATGTGTGCATTAATGCAGATTACCAGAAAAATCACATTGAAAAAAGTTTCGGTGACTATGGCTACAATCAGGGGCACAGCCAGGAATTAAGGCTGGGGGGGTTTAGGTGCACTAATACCGGTGTGTGTGGTGGTGTGGAATACTCACCAGGATAAGCGATAGGTGCGAGATTATTAAATAGCGGAATTTTAAGATAAACTGTTCAAAATGGTGAGTTTTACGGCTTTCTGAGGGATATTTTATTAATCCTTACAATTCTATTCTATCAGTAATATCAATCCAATTAAGTAAAATGGCTTAAACCTAAAAATTTCTCTGAGCTCTGGGGGGGTTTTAACCCCCAAAATCCCCCCCTTGCTGTGCCACTGGCTACAATTGTGGTAAAGTAATCATTGTTGGTAATTAAAATACTTCAATTTGTTACACTACTGCTCGGCGAAAATGAAAGTATAGTTACATACCAATCTATGACTTTTTGTTTGTTGGATGAGGTGCCTAAAAGGTACCCATCAGTTAAATTAAACATACAGTTCATCTCCCCCCAGATGGATAGAAGACTATTTAATCATCCAAAGCCATGCTGCTAATTTGAATTTCCATGGAATAACACCTTATATTCATCCAAATCATCTTTTATGCAGGTAAGTCAAAAGTACTGGTAATTTATTACCTTTGCCACTACTTTAATCCTGTAGCTTTTTACCAAGCATAATGCATTAATTTGGATTAGAGTAGCAAAATTATGACAGAAGTGTGAAAGAAACTTTAATATAATGTGCCAAGAATGTGATAAGGGTACAACAAAAGTATGAGAAAAGCATTAGTGGACGTTTTAAAGGTGTGTGTGTGGGTCAGTGTAATGTACAATACATATGGAGTAACGTTTCAGTGAACATTGTCGTAACACTGTTGCCTCTCTGCTTAGTAGAGTGGGGTTGGGGTCGAATAAGGATCAGGACTGGTAAAATGCCAGTACAGGTAAAAGGGACAAGTTTCCCCCTTTACTCGGAAAGAAAGGAATGTGGTTTCTTTTTTTTTATAATAAAGCCTTAAAGGAATTAGGAATTCCCTAAGGTGAACTTGAAACTTATACATTGTGGAAGGGCTCCATATTAGCAATGAAAAACACTTTGTTACTTCCACAATTTATTTTTAAAATTACTACTGATTTTTGCTGTTAAGCCATTATAAAGTACATAAAATCAGGTTGGTGCAGGATCCGACTCACGCTCTCCTGACGGCTATCCTCTACATCAGGAAGGATAAGGATGAAGGGACAAATGGGGAAACACACAGCAAATAACCCAATGATCCAAAATCAGAAAAGTTCCACTGAACCAAAGAATGAGTTGAACCAGGTAGCATTCCCTTGGCTTTGTGGCGACTCACTCCCTCTTTGCCTCGCAACAACTCACGTACTCCCTCTCAATCCTGCGAGGGCCCTACCCGCTACGGTCAGTAGGAGAAAAAGAAATCAACATAGACAAACAGCGGTTGCCACCGCATGAGTGAAGACATATGTCACACTTTGTGATGATACCATGCTCTCCTTAAACCATGTTTACCTTTCATTCACACAATAGCAAATGGCCCTTACATGGCATGGCATGACAGACCATTTTCTTGCAGGCAGTGACTTAAATGTGTCTGTGTGTTCAATATTGAAATGCAGGTATTAAATATTAAACTAGGTCGTTGACTAGTTGGCATAGATCAGGTAAGAGTGAATGACTTCTGGTGTTGAAATAGGGCTTTGTGCAATATTAACATGGTGATCCAGGTCCCACCTAGGACCTACATGCCATCTTGTCATCGTTGGGAAGATGAAGTAAATGAGGTTTTTGGGCAGCTAAAGAAAATTAGTACATATGTAGTTAGTTTTACTATTAATTTTTAGCAGAGGTAGGTTCCCCACCTAAATAATTTCCTGGATATAGTAATGTTGAGGGATTAGAATGGTGGAGTGAGAGGATGTAGGGCTGATAATGAAAATGGTTAACATGGAATGGAAAAAATAAATGATTAGGGAGAGAAAGTACTAGTTTTGCACATAAATATTATTTTATATGAATGAATTGTTTAGACAGTACAGGTACAGATACATCTGGAAGAGTCCTGGAGATGTAGGGAAACATCAGGTAGTATATGCCTATCTATGGTCACATGGCCATTCTCTCAATATTCACCCTCTATGTCTCTTCCCATTACACAAGGGACTCATCTCTATTCCATTTGCCTTACCACCATCTATGTATCTATTATTCGGAGGTCCTTTACCTACCGCCTGTCTCTTGCCTACAATTTCAACAAAGCTCCTTCTGTTGATATAGCATCATTAATTTCATCATGTCCGAATGCCATCAGAAGACTTAACCTGTCAAAATCCCTCTTTTTCCTTTCTCTCCCTAAATTACCAGAGCAGATGAAGTGGTCCTGTTAGTGATATAATATGAGATATCTGAGTTTATTTAATGAGAGTTGATTTTTACTTTTGTTGCACTTTATAATTTAACCCTTTGTTTATAAATCCAATCTAAAAGGTCTTCTTGACTGTTTTTGGAATTAATTTGAAATAAATGAAGTAATACCTGAAACTAGTAAATGTAGTAAATAAAAGAAGGGTCATTGAGGTTGTAGAGGAAGGGTAGGAAAGGTATTGATAAAAGAATATATAAAATAGAAATTAATGGAAAAGAAAAAAATAGGAATAACAAAAATGGCAGAGAAGTTTGGATGAGATAACTGTCAAAGGAATCATGGAAGTGGAAGGTAGGGAGAAAGAGGTTTAGAGAAAGTAACGGTTGACTACATTGAGGGATATTGGTTGGATGAGCGGTTAAGAGAACTTTAGCACAAGGGGATATATGGAAAATTGGAAGTTTGCTTCCTTTGTAAACTGAAAAAGTATTTTATGCCGTGATCTGGTTGAAGCTGATGGGAAGTCATGCAAAAAAGGTGTAGATTGGAGGGACAGATGATACATTTCTAATATGCATATGGCAGTTTATTTGTGTTTTTTTATCTTTTTTTCTCACCAAGAATTTTCACTGTAGTGTAACCCACCTCCATCTATCTCTGGCTTTATGTTGCGCCGATGACATTATTATTCTTTAAAGTATATCATGGTGAGCTGTGGCGTAACTAGGAATATACTTTGGGTGGGGGGAGAGATTGCTTGGGGTGGCAACCCCTCCCCCAGGCAACCCCCAGGTCCAGGAAAATTTACATGCTTGAAAATTGACATGCTTGGAAATACATTTTACATCATTTTGGCATTCAAATTTTAACTTTAAGCAGATGCAGTTATTTAATACCAAAAATAGACAATAGTTTTAAATAATTTTTTTTTCTCTGAGGCTTTGGGAGGGATTTATCCCCTCATAATTACACCCATGGTGAGGCATGAAAGTACAGGCAACGAAGAACAATAAGATAGTCACATAAATAAGTCACGCAGCAACCTCGTAGTACGTTCATGTGCATCTCGCAATCTTATGTGAGTCAAAGGTAATGGTGCTAGAAAAAGCAGTCCAATTGCTAAAAATAATTTATCAAACAAACATATTTACAGGTTTAGGTGGATTTTTATAAAAATCAATTTGTATCTACCCAGTGACGTCATGGCAAAATTAGCAGTGCTGGAATCCACTTTTCTTAACTTTCTTTATAAGTGAAATATTGATCTGTGTATTTTTTATCTCAAATCATTATTTACATTTTATTACAAAATATTTTGTTTCGGTTAAGAATGTGCGTAAATTAGAAATTTTGGGGCAGCAAAATTGATAAAAGTGTTATTTGACTATTATGTCTTTTCTTAACCAGTAACACCACTGTTCCTGCCACTATTCTGCATTTTATTTATGCCATTATTTTTCATCTATAAGTCTTAAGCGAGCAGAAAAAGTTACACTCTTTTTACACGAATTAGGTTAGAACCTGCTTTAGACTCGGAGGCTGCAATCTAGGCTTGGATTGCCTGAGCTATTATGAATTGATATCTTTCCGAGCAACATGGAGAACATCATCTCAGAGGCTCATTACGTTTTTAGGCCGGACAGAAACCATGAAAAAGGAGACATATTTTTCCGAACGGATTAGTTTATGAATTTTTATTCCCCTGAACTATAATTAAATGGCTGAAAAAATGCCAGGTAGAACTCAGAAGTCAAATCACTCCTACAAACATTTTTTTGGTAACGGCTAGTGTCCTAACACCCCCGCTGTTCGCTTATTGCAGGATAGCATGTAGATGTATTCAGGGGTGTTAAGTATTTTTTCCCCTGCAGCTATATACCTCAGACTTGTTTACTTCCAACCTCCCTTCAACCTATTCCCATAGGATTTTACGCTATATACTCAGCAACTGCTCCCCTGGATGTCAATGTAGAAGTGGCCTCTGCTTTCTACTTGGCTCCCTCTTCCGCAAGGATGCTCTATCGGCTGATGGCTGTTATCGCCTCTGAGGCGAATGGCAATGAATATGTCCTCTTGCATTTTCCCACCACCAGCCCAGGGGTGACTACCGAACGAGATGGGTGAGAATCTTTGGTGGTGTCACCTTCCTCTTCCCAGGGCGTGGCTTCAGGAAGCTTTCCTGAGTTTTCTTCAGTGACACGGGTTATGGCGCAGAAGATTACTCAACATCTCCGGCAGCGATGGTAATTATCGTGGTGATTGAGGTTTCCATGCCTTTGTTTTCATTTGCCCTTGCCTAGAGTTGGAACTTGACCCAGCTCCTAGAACAGATATCCGAAAGTTGCCTTAGAGAGTCATCCACTGTGTTGCTTAGGTCTAGAAGGCTGAAGATGTTCAAATTGACGCAGGGTCGCAATTATGAAGAGACAAGGCAAGAGCTTGAATGAAGAGTCCGTGCTCTCATCAATTGGGAACTTGCACTAATTGTTGTAAAACCTGTGAAATGTTCTCTCCTTGCTCGCCACGTGAACGCTGATGTTATCCAATTTATTCCATGCAAACAAATATTCTGATTCGGGAATCGAAACGCTGACCTGAGTTTTTGTAAATATCTGCAGAGATAAACTCTCTATTCCAGGTAACTGCTACAAAAGTGCAATAAAATGCAATGCAGTGCCGTAAATAATGCAATGCACAATAGTGAATTTTTTACTTGGTAATCAATATGAATAATTCATACGACAAGAAAATGGTTTCCGATGGGTAGAGATACGTGAAAATCGCACTTTCATTTTTATTTTATCGCACTTTCAAGAACAGTTTATCGCATTTTGTAGCGTCTATTTTTTTATTTTCATAATGAAGTAGATGACGATAAAATGTAGTGAAACACAGTTATATGACAAAATATAGAATATTTAAAATAATTATGCTGTAGAACAATAATAAATTAAGGAATAAGACATGTGGTGGCGGAGGTGTAGCTTGCCCGCGCCCACTTGTAGTTCGCGGCCGCGTAGAGTCCCAGCCAACTAGCAGCTGGCCAGTCGCTCACATGCTTTAAGCGGTGATTGTCGGCGGAGCATTTAAACTGCGCTCGGCACAAAATGTACGAAAATTGCCGTCGAAAAGGCAAATTTGCGTAAAAATATCATAAAAGTCCAGTCATCGCATCTACGTCGCATTTATTTGCGCACATCGCATCTGTATCGCATTTGCGATTTTCACGCATCTCTACCGATGGATTATGTTTGTCGTTATTTCTCGGCGAAGAGCGATAAGGCTGCTGTGGTTTTCAGAAAATTTGTATTTCCCACGTGTTTCGCTTTCTAATGGCGACCGAGCCATATACTGTCGCGATGCCGTCAGCGAGCTAAGGTGCTGTCGGTGAACTCTTTGATGCAAGGTAACTGGCCGTGCAGCTTTAGTTCCGCTTCAATGCCTCGCCAGATGTTATTATGCCCGACAGTAGACTCACGTGGAAAATGGGAAGAATCCGGGAACCGGGAGCTGCAAGCAATATTCGGAAGCGTCTCACTGTGATCACGGACATTTTCGCAATACCTGCGCTATTACTCTCCGAAGCTCTACAGTCACTATACCTTAAATAATTGTAGCTGAAGAGTTTTGATTTTTGCGAGTTGTATTCTGCTCATCAGGGTGGGCCAAACTCTTTGATTAGCCATTCAAAAGCTGTGCCTATCCATTATCATTATTCGAAATTATGCATTATCTCGCTAAAATATTTTTGCTTTACTTCTTTAAACGGTTGCAATACAAAATCCAGGTTCTTAATCTTGCAACAAAGTGTATTTTATATTTCGATTCTCATTCGTCACTCATGCCTCTGGTTTCTCTTACCACGGAAATTGTGCTATTCTTTTAGGTTACATATTGTCTCCTGGATTGGTTGAATACTTCTTGACCTTTTTTCAATTAATAATAGTCTTGAATTTATTGGAGATAGGTTGATATCTATATACATTTTAACTTGCCAATTCTTTGTATTGAAATTGTATTTTAGCATCATTAGGGTTTTTAAGTGAAATACTGCATCATAATTAGGAGCAAATAAATAGCGTGATGGGAAAAAAACCAATAAAATATACAATAAATAAATTACTTTGCGAATTTTTGAGCTAATAAATATGTAGCTGAAAAAGTCCTGCTTCTATTAATTGACTACATCTTAGCAACCAAATATCCTTTCCCTCCATAAAGGCATTGAATTGAATCGGTTAGAAGGAATTTATTGATAAATATAGATATCGGCCGATCTCCAATAAATTCAAGGGAATTACGGTCCCTTAGCTATACGTTATTTAATTTTAATTATTTTTCTAAAAAAATTTACAAATTAAAAGCAATTGTAACAGCTAATTGCTACGACGGGAGGACCAGAGGTAGCGTGTTGCCTAGTGGGTTGAAGTACGATTCCGTGTGAAGACTCTTGGTGAAGCTCTAAGACATTTTTGGTGAAAACTCTCGACGTGACTTCTCCTTTGTTGAGATATCTGGGGTAGTTGGAGGTGGCCGATGCTTTAAAATTGTCATCCATAAATCTAAGTGAAATAATTTCTCACGCCAACAGGCTCATACGGAGTGAGCTATATATTTTTATAATTAACCTTTTTCCACTATCACACACAGCTTTCGTTTAACTATATTAAATTAAAAAAAGTTCTTAAGTCGATGACCCGGCAGAGACGGTAGACAATAGTTGGAGAGATTAAGGGATGCTCAATCATCCGCAAAGCTTTTAAAACTTACTTGAATATCTGAAGTGGCTGCAAGATGTCTGCTAACGTGTTACCTACTACCTCGATGAAGCGAACGGAATGAATCTCATGAATATTGATGGAATCATTGCTTTTACCGGTTTTTCTCACATCTCCCACTCAGGAGATCCAACTTCGTACATTATGAATTTCTGCTAAGTCTTCCTTTGTCTTTACTTTTCGGGTTTTTCGGGTTAAGTGAGTTGTTCCTAACAAAGTTTCCCTGAGCATTTTATTTCCAAGCATATTCAAGCCGATTTTTGAATGTTCTTTCTTTAAACGGGACTTGACAAACTTATATTTCCCGCGTGTTGTAATATCTGCTTATCCAATTTCATCGACGACACTTCCACCAGCTTTGGAATTTACCTTACTGGCCCGACGGCAACTGTAACGCAGCGGGGTTTAATTGAAGACATTTTCACCGGCCCGGCGCGCCGGTAAAAATGTCTTCCATTGAAAGTGGATACTTAATCATAAAAGAAAACTATTAAATACTATTTCAAAGAGAAAATCGCACCAGTGATTTATTCACTATCCCCTTTTGTAATTTATGTTTGATAGTTAAAGTCGAAGATAGATAAAGTCGAAGAATATGTTTGTCAAATTATTTATGCGTGTATTGCATCATCTTGTTGCATTTTCACTAAATTATTCCTGGAAGTATTTGGATAATTGCGCGTTCACTCAACGCAAATAAGTTCTGCAATATTTGAGATCGAAAGGTTTATGAAAGTTACGGGTCGTTAGTACTCGAGTGGCAGCCGTCATAGCTTGTGGTTCCCCTGTAGCTATGACCAGTAGCCGTACAATTTTTACCACATTGCCTCTACTAATGACCCCCGGCTTGGTACCTTTTGATCATCAACCGATCAATGAATTTGGCCTCTAAATTCATACAAAAATTTTGATTATCAGTTCACCTTATATGCTAAATGTAAAACAAATCAGAGAGGGTCGGGTTGATTTGCGTATTAAATTCGCATGGAATGGCCCGTATGCAATCGTATTTTAGTACCTAAGTTAATTTAATTTTATTATTTTTCTACAAAAATTTTATACAAAGTAAAAGCAAATGTAACAACGCGTCGCGCTGATGGGAGAGGGTATGCATGAACTAAGGCAGTGAAATTGATACTACCTCTGGGGACCAGGTGCGAAGTAAATGGTTGGCGTATTGCAATCTGAAAGGCTGGTCGAATTTGATAGGAAGCCAAAGCACGTCATTCCTCAGCCGTCGCGACGATCCCAAGATGCCCTCACGTACGTACTGCGACGGCACGTGTGTCTTTATTTCCTCCGCTCCCCTTTGCAACCTAAGGCGATGCCGGCGGCGTCGTCTGTGACCGTAGGCACTCTTCACCGCCCTTCCCCGCTTCCTCTTGCCCGAAACTTCCCGCGTCTCCCGGAAGATCCTTGTCCTCGGAATGGAGTGGATGCCTCCCTCCAGTCTTCCCCCAGTGACGAAAAAAATCATCTCCCACCCATATCTCTGAGGGAGAGAGTCTGATTCCCTAATACAGCGGTATATTAGCAGCCTCTTGTCACAATGGAGTATTCACCTTCGCAACCTGTCAAAAATTAGAGAGTTAGTCGTGATTAATTCAAATTTGGAACATATACTTTCTTTCTCGTAACTCTATCCTTTCTCCCAACTTTCTCCTTTCTCTCTCCATGATGTTTAAACCAATGAAAATGAAATTGGCGAAACAAAAGTGGCGTCAAATTTATGATATATTTCCTAACATCTATGGAAAATGTTTTATTTTGTTTTTTTTAATCTAAGAACTTCATCCTTTGATGAATTATACGATATTTCAGAAAACCGAGTTAATTTAATCCAATTTTTGGTGAAAACAGTAGATTTATCTTTTGGAACGCAAAGTTGAAAAGCTAGGCTAAAATCGGTGTCCTTACTTAATGCATTGCCAACCGTATGTTGCGGATTAGCTGTTTTTAGAGGCTTCTATGGAACTTGGAACGCAATTAAAAATCAGTAATGTACAGTCATTAATTGCATACTGAAGCTTAAAGTTACATAGAATATTCAAACGTAATGTAGCAGATTAAATTCCATTCATATTTTTAAAACGTATATTTCTTCTTCACTGATCTCTCCATCATCTAAATTTCCTCACCGCCTAGTGCTTTCACTTCATATAACTTATTTAATGAAATTTTCTATAAAAGCTTCATAGTACGAAACCCGTTGGTTTTTTTCCCAGCAGGAAATTCTGATTTTGCTCCAATATCGCTCTGTAGAGCCCCCAGAAAGTAGGTACACGGTAAAAGTTGGGTGCAATGACGGTTTTTTTGGCGCAGATATATTCTTCTATCTTCTATTTTCTATAACTTCAGAACAGTAAGAGTGTGGAGCAGATCAATGATAATAAACTATGATGCCATTCTATTCTTAAACTGTTAAAGAAAAGCGTAAACGTGTGGGAAAGTCACGGATACACGGAACTGTAATCCTCCCTGTGGTAGCTTATCCATCTGGCGCACTGGAGGTAAGGGATCTGGGTACAAAATGCCTTGGGATTTTTTTTTTTTCAATATGTCATTCTGATTTCGAGAAGCTTCCACGTGGTTGTTCCTTCTTCTGCTGAACGCCAACCTGAATACGCCCTCGGGACGGGAGAAGAAGCAGTGTAAAAAACACAACCACGCAGCAGTTTCCAGAAAGCGGAATCAAAAGTCGTTGCGTAGCGGGAATCTCCAAGCGATGTTTTTCAGTCATAATTTCGCATATGTGTTTTTAGGTACCGCTGATCAATATATCTTAATCGAGTGGGTTGATAGTTGATGCAAATGAATGGGCGAGCCATCTCACGTTTTAGCCCCAAATTTTCGCCAGAAGGTGTGCCCAGACAATTAAGTGCCTTGATTGTAGAGCAAGGGGGTATTTTTTATTTTGGGCGATGGATAAATTTGAATAATCGCTGCTATAAGACATTAAGAATAAAAAATAAACTATATTAAACGCAAACAAAGAGTGATAAAATATGTTTGAATCAAAACTTCTTTTCACACCGACAACATTCCAACTTCCAACTTACTTGTCAACCGTAACTAGGGGATATAACCCAGCAAAGGATGTTATGAATTCTCTATAAAGTTCAAAATGCTAATTACTACTTTTTATTGGGTCAGCCGGCCTCAGTGGCGGAGGGGTGAAGACCTCGCCTTCCGATCTGGAGGTTACGGGTTCGAGTCCCGCCTGGGTAGCGTACACTTCTTCTGGGAATGGGTGTTATTGTAGTCCAGTATTGTTTGTTGATTAATCCCCGATTTATTAAGCCTCAAAGATGGTGAAGGTAAATGAATTTCCACTGCCTGGGATAAATCGTTACGAGAAGTATTGAAAGTTTTAATTCTTACTGTTTATTGTTTCCTTAACGAGTTGATTGCTTCGGTTCAGGTGAATGAATGGGCAAGCAATCTACGTGCGGTGCACGTGAGGCCGAGATGGCGGCGCATCTTTCCCCCCCCTCCTGCCGTACTCCACGGCGTCCCCGCCTCCGTTGCCCGCTGAATGCCACCCGGCACATTTCTTTCCTCCCCACACCCCCGCCTCAGCAACGCCCTCTGGGACCCATGCTCCCGCACGGCCGGCCGGCGGTCCGTTCCCTGCAAATTGCCCCCCTTTGCCCATCCCATAGATCTCTCTCAGCAGACCCGCCCCCGCTATCATCGCCCCGCCAGGATCCACTTACACCCACTTCCCCCCTGTGCGGGTTGTTTGCTGCCTCGACTCTCTCTGCGGGGATGATGTTGCAGGTTCATCTCTTCCCCTGCCTCGCCTCACTACATGCCTTCCATCTGTGGTGCGCGCGCGTGTGTGGATACTTTTTTCTTCCGCCCGAGTGAAACCTTACACGGTCACTTGTGAGCCTCCCTCACGGCTGGTGTCAGCAGGCCTTAGGTATTTGGTTGGGTGGGTGCGTGGGTCGATCGCCCGTGAAATGCACGCGTTTTTGCTCACTATGAAGCGTGCGAGTAATTATTTTACGTTCAAATATTATGCCTTTCATGGTTATTGGAGCGTGATGGTGAAGAAACCAGTTGTCTATATAGTGGGAAGTCTGAAAGTGGTCCAAAGAAATTGGTCAGGATCTTTAGAAAGGTGTAAAAGTATCCTAGTATCATTTGCTTCATCGTGAGCGTAACGGTTTCCGTAGACTTAACTCATTGTCAGTCAACAGAACCCAGTTTTGAGTAGTTAATGGTATCATCGTATCCCTGTGTTCATTGATATACACTGTGGGCTATCAATATTCAATGGAACCTGTAATCTCCAATAGCATAAAACTTGAATGTTATGATGCGGTTTCACCTAGTATACATTGAATTGATGTTGCATTGAACTAATATTTCAAATAATGCACAATGAAATTGCTGCCAGCATTTAATAGCCTTTTTCATAATTGTTAGGAATAGGCAATAATACTATTTGTATAATATATTTTGATTCGCATCGGAAATACGGCTGGTAAGCCGTATTGCGTTTTTTGCTTATTGCTACATTTTCACCCTATTGTTTCATTATCATACTTTTTGTATGACGTATTACTTCGGTTTTATTATTGTCTTTTTATGCTTTATCCATGATTGATGCAAATGAAATTATATCCAGTATCGTCAAATGATAATGTATAAAAAGTTTTTTTTTAATCTGAATCTTATTTCATCGACATTTTCAGCATTTAATAATTTCTCTACTAATTTATTATAGAAATTTATTTCTTATGGAAGCAGTATGTTTAACTTGTTACCTAAGCCAAAAATAAATGCCGGTAAACCCGTCATTTTATTTTCCGATTGCCCAACCAATACAATCAAAACCTGATTTTAGGACCCATGATAACGAAAATTAGGGTTTTTTCCTGGAAAAGAAATTTAAAGTTATGTATAGATCTCCTACTCATTTAGGACCCACTTTCGATATTTTTTCTTCGGGTTGGGGAGTTATAAGGTTATAAGAAACAAATAAATGAATGCGTCTAGTTTGGGTTCTCATATTTGGCTGATATTCGGGAAAAATAATTGACATTTACTATATTTTATATTATAATACTAATTACGTCTTTATTAGTATTGCGATATTAGGATAATGCAGGTCTTATATTTAAAAAGTTTTGGTAATCACCAAAATTCATGCCCTGGGTGGTGTATTTTCACCCAGAAAGTTTTCGAATCAGCGACTTCTCGTTTGTTGCGGACGCTACCCCGCCATCATTGTGGCTATTACGTTTTTTTTTTAAGGCTGAGGATAAGAATGGGTTGTAGGTAAGATGGATTGAGATGAAATAAACGGTGGGGGTGATTAGCATGGTTGGTTTATTACCAACTTGTTTAATAGAAGCTTTAACAAGAAATTTAAGTAAAAATCATTAGTGACTGAAGAATAAATGGAGGAAGAAGGTGATGCCGAAATCTATAGGAAGAGGAAGGACCCTCGAAAGTCAGTTCATTTTCCTGGTCCACCACGCAATACAAGGATTTTTATTGGAAACTCTGAAGGCTTCCCACGGATTTTGAGCCATCGATGATTTGAAACCATTATCTTTCGTCAGTACCTCAAAAACCTACCCACTACGCTACCACGCTCCCAGTCTTTCCTCTGTGGATACATATCTAATTTGGCGTGCTTATTTCATGAGGTGTGCTATAAATGCATGTAGCAGCCCAAACACAGTGACTGTCGATGATCTCGAGGGTAATATATATGGGCCGTTGCACTTAAGGAAAAAAGTTTAGATTAATGAAAAGCTTGCATTTTCCTTCTTCTCGTTTCCGTGCTAATTCCAGAATTGTAAGGTGAATTAACTCTGAGAGCTAAAAATGCGACTAATCACACTTTAGAGGATTCATTTTTGTGAGTTATCCATGTTCTAAGACGGCAGATTCAATAATATCGGCGAAGGCTTCCATAAAGGATACATATTTGCCTTGGCTGCTAATTTTTATGCGTATAAATAAATTAAAATAATGATGAATCGATCACATAAATAGATTAATTACAATCACTTTTGCCGAAAGAAAATGGCAGTCTTACGACCCGGGTTTCTACGCAAATCTTCAAGTGGATATTGGCCTCCTTTTAGTCCTTAATGTGTTTCAAACGAGTGTGCCGGAAGGAATTACGGAGGCGCTGGTGGGGACGATATTTCAGTATTCCGTATTTTGACTGAATGCTTTCCAATGGGGTGTAATTTGGGTATTTCTGATAACTCTGAGGCAGATTCAAACACAAACCCTTTTTCTCTCATGGTATTTTATTTTGAATCTTTTCGAATCAAAAGGGAAACAAAATTTTTTAAAAATCTGTCATATGTTAGTTATGTATTTAGTTAAGCATCAATGAGAACTCCTTCATTTTCAATGTTTGTGATTGAATTGCAGTGATTCTCGTGGTAAATATGTGGTGTGCTTAGTGATCAATCAATGAAAATTATCATAATTCGCTTCCATCTTCTGTTAGACGTTAGAAGCTTTTATATAACTATTCAATGGAAATGGAATCAGTGACCTTCCCTCACATTTTGCTCACTCGATGGAAAAGATTGAAAGCGAAAGTTCTCATCTACGGAAACCTTTGGGGAAGTTTCGAATCGAAATCGAAAATATTTTTTTAATGCTACATTTCTTGCTTTCTTTAATCAAGAATATCTCGCGTGCACGTCTCTTCACTTTATCGCTTTCTTTCTAAATAAGCAGTCATGCACAAAAAAAGCTTTCTAAAAAAGCAGATCCTTACATAGTTACCATTTCAAGGGTCGGGCGACTATTTGCTGCTCATCTTTGCCTCCCAGGAGCTTGCTTTTTCACCTGACATTAGGACAGGGCATCGAGATCATTTCATAAGTATCGGCTGGGTCGATAATTTTGTATTGTTATATGCATGAAACTGGTGGCGGCATAAACCATTCACTTGAGATAACTTCAAATCAGCATAATTCTGAATGAACGCCAATTTACAATGACGGCGGTGCAGCTACAGTCAGCCCGATGAAGGTTCGACTTCAGTGGCGTGGTGCGGCGGCGCGCAGGTCTATTCTACGTACAGACTGTGTTTTAACGGAAGATGACACCATCTTCTCCTCGGAAGGGGCGTTTTCTGAGGACTATCCCTCCCTCCCCACCCCCTTATTTCTTTCGCTTCCGAGGCGCGGGCGCGTGCACCGCTCGTGGGTATCGCACGTTTCTCTCTTCGTCCAGCCGTGCTTCCGATCACGGACGAGGCGCATATGTCACGCCCTCTGAACGGGAGTGGGTGGCCGACGTAGGGACGCGTGCGCCCGACGGAAAAAATTAAGGCCGCCAGAGAGAGAGAGGAAGGAAAAACGCTTCTTCCTGAAATGGGAGACATTTGTCCGAGAACGGGGTGGAGTTGGGATGGGAAGCATACAGACGGGCAGGCGACTAAGTGTCGAAAACCATCATCATCACACTCAACCTCCCGGCGGCCTTCTTTTCTCCCGATCGTGGAAAATAGAAACGGGAAAGGGCGTAAAACGATGCCGAAGCTGTGGCGGAGAGAGACGCTGTGCCCCCACCTCCTCCCACCCTGTTGACAGAATGACAGGCCGTGTGTATTTTTTTTCATTCTTCCCAAGAGACTAAGAAAATTAACCGTGTAGAGTGTCAGCTATTTTTCTCCCGCTGTTCCTCACCCGGATTCCATTCATAGTAAACCCATTAACCCGAAAATAATGAACCCCTCAGTTATACCTTTGAAACATTTTCACGCGGAACGCGCTCAGAGTATTCCACCATTCATTACTGGAAGATCAAAAACATTTTGAAGCTGCTCAAGCTATGCTCGAGCAGAAAATAAGTATGTAGCATAAAATTGTAATTGACACTTATTCATCCCATTTATCAGAGAGAACTTACAGGTTTGAATTTTAACGCAAAACTTTAATTTGAAAAATTTTAATTATTAGAACAACCGATGTTAAACTCAAATATGAGCTATTTTCTGGGGATTGGAAATAAATATAGATACATTAATTGACAAATAAATAATGTCATTGGAGTCGCTGCTTTTCACAGGAAATAATCATAAAAGCTAACCCTCAAGGAAATAGAGCAGACGCAATTCTTTATTATTCTTATCTTTGGGATTACAGAAGGTATTTAAAACTAATAGCCATACTGAAAGCTATCAAAGAATTCTAAATTATGAAGGTTATACGTGATAAAAAGACTGTATACTAATACTTAGTTATTATTACGTATTATGAAGTGTTCTACTGATTGAATTGGTTTCTATGGAGTATATAAGATGTATTCTGGTAGTCATCCCTTCCTTCGTGGGTTTCTCTCTTTAATTCACAATAAGGCTTACTCCCTTTCATTCTATCTAAAAAATCCTATTATTCCTTCCTGTACTTCTTTTACTGAGAAGTCTACCCTCCAAACACTGTTCTCAATATCCCCTTCCCGCTAATTACTTGCTCCATCCAAACCTTCTGTTTCATCCGTATCTTATCTAGAAGGTACCTCTCCTCACCCTCCATGTCCAGCACTTCATCGTTTCTGCTCCTCTGCGTTCACTTCACCTTCTCCATTCTTCTTTATTCCCACATCTCTCATCACATCTCACACACTCACATACCCATCTCAAGTCTTTGCTCGTCTTCCGTTCTTCCGTAGATATTTCCGAGCTGTAAACCGCAACTATCCAGATTGGACTCTTCTTGCGACGGTTTTGTTGGGGAGAAGATGCTATCAACTTTTATTTTCATCCGTTTAGTACGAAATCAACCATTTTTACAATGAAAGACTTTGGTTTGCCGGCTACGTCCTCTTTGAGGAAGGTGCTATTTCGGATATAATCTTGTAATAATCCAGCGAGCATAAAGTTTCAAGGTTCATTGAGATAAAATGTTGGGCTAAACCTTTCACATAGAACTTTTCTTGCGATAATGATTATAGGATCATTAAAGAATGATTGGAAAATGAACCGCCTCAAGTATTGCCATTTTCTTTCGTAGGAAACTGTAACGAGAATGATTCGGTCCCTTCAATCCTCTTATTACTTGACCTGTGCGCCGCTGCTCTGGCCGCCGTCACCGGCATCGTCAACTAATCTAAGCTGCGACGCGACGCCGGCGCCGAATCTGCTCATATTAACGAGCACAGATTATATTCACAGTGAATGTACTAAAATTTACTCAGTTATAGAATACATACTCAGTATTTTCGCAGAATATTTTTTTCCTGTCTTGGAGCCCAATTTGCAGCTCCATATGACGTTATCTCTATTATGGTCTCCGAAGGGCGATTTGGAGCGTTTTTGAATGCGCCAATAGTCAAGTTAACTTGATTTCGACTTCACTTGATGACGTAGGTAACTATCTCGTATGACGCTTTACAAACTACATCCAACGGTTAAAACATCTAGCTGTAATGGCCCCCTTGATTATTTAGGCACTAAGGGTAAGATTGGAAATTCACGGGTCACTTTTTTAAACTTTACGATGACCGCTAGATTCCTCCTCCCTTAGAGGTAGTTCGTAAGTTGTATAAAGTTGTAAGTAAGTTGTGTATAAGTATAAAGATGTAAGTAAATTTTACTATAGGATCGTTGTCCTTCGTCATCAAGGGAACTCGAAATAAAGTTAGCATGATAATTGGCGCTTCCAAAAGTTCCCCAAATCATGCCATGGCATCAGCATGGCGTCGGCGCGCCGCCGCCACCACATTCGGCGCGGTCTGGTCTATACGTAAGAGGTTCAGGTAGTACACGCTCTCTTCTGCCTCCTCCACGGCGTGTCTTCCTCGTGTCCTCGCTCCTGGAGACACTTATCTCTCACCCTTTGCTCCCTCCGGCGGCCACCCCGTATCCTTCGTCAGCTTCTCACCGCTCGTCGGCCGTTTTACATCTCCGCTCTTTCCATGGTCTCCGCCACCTGCTGCCACCCACCCGCTTCCCGTCCTCGAGCCCCTCCCAGCCCCGTAAGGGCCCTATCGCTCGAAGCATTAATGGAGGCCAGTCGGTGATGAGCAATCTCAAGTCACTGATGCAGTGAAACTTATGGGTGCGATCCATACATTTCCATTTCCCTGAGTATCTCACCAGCGGAAATGAAAGAAACAAATGAAATTGGAAAATGAAATGAAAATTCAGCCGGTAGTTGAATTATCTTGATGGAAGATATTTATTTTATATTCAACGTAGCTATGAATTCTTTATTTTTACATCAATTTCAGTAAGAAAATAAGAATATTGAAAAAGCAGCTGTTTTAAAGCGCCACATGAAGCAAATTTCTGACTGGAAGTCTCACACTCACACATTTACAGAGAATTATAACAGTTAAAAAAAAAATCGAGAACAAAAAGTACGATGGTTTTCCAATGAGCGACATCGTTATCTTTCCACACCACTCACGTTGTAGAACTTGTTAGATATTCCATAAAATACAACACTGAATCACGGAGTTTTTTATTCACAGGTATTTAAAAGAAATGGAGCTGCTAGGCCATGCGGTCCATTGTAAGTGTACTAAGCTGCATGAAATGCATAATTCAATTGCCTGAGGACTATTTGTTCAGCCGGGAGGCATTATATGCTAATGAAGAGATGGAATAATGTATTCTGGTGTCCAGTGGCATCCGAAATTCTCCTCTCCCCCTTCCCCATCTGCCAGAAATACTCTCCTCCCTATCCAACTTGCCCAAGGCTCTCTTTAACCTTTTCCTTTAGAGGTTATTATAATTTCTCTCAAACAGCTGGATAAACTGCCTGCAAACGTTTATCTGTATAGATAAATGTTGATCGGTTGCTGGACGATGTCACGCGAGGTTACCCCGTAACTACGGAAAAATACACCTTAAATACCACCATCCCAGTAATCTCAGGGCTCGATAATTTCTCTGGTAGTCTCTTTGCACATTCATTTCCGTAAGGTTGAGATCAGGCGATGAGTGGATCTTTTTTTGTATTTTCCTCGGCGACGTAAGTTTAACACAACCGTAGGTGTGTTTGTGGTGAAGTTTTGACTATCCAATTGATACAAAACTTTTAAACATTTCATCGTGAAATCTTCTATTCTAATGGATTTAAATTTTATTTTTCCTTAAATTATACTTATAAAATGAGGTACATAATCAAAGATGCTACAATATCAATAAACAGCTCTGTACCACTCTAATGTAAAGGTTTGTAAAATTCCTTTGACGCTCACTCAGTCATGGTCTGAAGAAGTTAAAAATTCCAAATTATCTATTATGAAAATTAATTAAAATTTAACTCTTAATTATTCTTCTGTAATTATCTCAGAAATTTTGATAAAAATGACAGGAAAGAAGGAAAGAAATTTATGAAAAATCTGTCGCTGGATACAGTAATTAGGTCATTATAATGCTTTTACAGACATTATAATATTTTTCAGTGTGTTGAATACTTTCATTTTGAATTGTTATTCTGCATCCCTAGTTGCTAGGCTACAACGGTTGCGCATGCACACCCGAGTTTGTAAGTCGTATATGTTATATCAAGGGAAGGAACTATGAGAGAATATTTTAACAGTCTCTCTTACCCGTCCAGAAAATGTTTTCTGGTAGCAAAATAAGGGGTGTTTGGTGTGCATGCAATTTTTTTACCAAAACCTCAAGTCGCGGCAAGCAGCATCACAAGCCGCGTTTTCATCAGGAGTCAGCAAACGGGGGATGAATATCGCCGCGAATCGTCTCATTTACTAATATTCAGCTTAAATACACCGCAGTGAACTCAAAGAAAGACCAGATTGTTCAGCGAGTTCGTAAATAATACGCCTCTTATAATCGTGCGCAAGGGCACGATTTTTTCCACATTTTCATCAGTTCTGGACCTTGAAGGCTGGCCCGGGCGTTGGATGTCTTCGATAGACATGTTGCCGCGTTTGAATTCCAAATACCTACTACTCTAGCACTTCTTCTGTTTTTAAGGCGTGTTCTTATTAAGCTGTAGACCAAAGATTAGCCGTGTCCGAATAAATTTCACCGAGCAGAGAACAAATTTACAACGCTGCTCGCTGTTCTCGAATATCGGCCATTTCATAAATTGAAGAGATAAAAAAAACTCTTCGAATGTAAATGGTCACAGGGGCTCGCTACAACCGTCTAAAGCCTCGCCGTTTCGCATACTGACTCAGAAATTATGAAATAATTCCCATCTAGTTGGAGGAGCCTAAAATATAAGAGTTACGTGTGCAGCAATTTCCGTCCGATTATGTTTGGTCCCCCCTCGAGTAGGTACTGATTATCTGTGAGTAATCATAATTTTGGTTTGAGATAATATTGTGAACACAGTGAGTGAAATTGGAGATTTTCCATACGTTTATAAACAAGTCATGGAATATCATCATCAATTTTTCCAGACTGCATTAGACGCTTGCAGCTTCATAGTAGCCTTCATGAATTAAATTTTATCATTGAGTTGGAAAAATATATTGGGTTTTGAACTTAATCCCGGAAAAGTAGTTAATTTTTCTTCTTCATTTGATTTCGGGAATGCGCGTAAGCTCGGGGCTACGAGTTAGACTAATGGGGAAATTTATTTAGAAGCACTCACTTCCTGTGACCAGATGACAACTGCACTGTATTGTATGAACACCTGGAAGCCATATATCGCTTTTTGTCGGGCGTATCGATGAACTTCTCTTATTTCTCCCCTTGTTGTCTCATTTAAACCGGGAGTATCGATAATTCCATGGATCTCAACGATTAGCCCATCGTCAGTTTGGTCAAAATAACTTATATTCCCTTGTAAACAGCAATTAAGGGAGCGTGACTATATTAATGCCGAAATATCTTATCATATTTCAGATGTGGCGAGTTTCCTCAGCATGTCTACCCTCTCTTGATTCGGAAAATGGAGTTTAACATGAATATGTTTGTGGGTTTGCTGGTGAGGTTGCTATAGCCTACAAGCACGGGTGTATGAGAACACACAGCAATGGATACTCTACCGGTAGAGGTAGGTTTTAGTCGTTCATTTTACTAATTACACTTAAAGTTCTTCCTCCTAAATGGAACTTTCTTCTTCAGTTCATAACAGGGACTATTCCAATCCACTCTATCTATAATTCCCAGTTTCATCTTCCCTCCTTATCATTTACCTAAAATTCTACCCCAGAACACCATTTCCAGCATCCCTTCCCCGCTTAGTACTCGCCGTACCCAGACCATGTATCTCCGTATCTTCTTCAGAAGTTTCCTCTCCTCGCCCACCATGTAGAGCACTTCTTTGCTTTTGCTCCTCACTATCTAAACCAGATAATCCATTCTTCTCTACACCTATATCTGAATTTTTTCTGGGCAGCAGTCTTTTCTCGTCCTTCCTCAGTATCCAGGTTTCCGCTCCGTAAAGCACTACACTCCTGATCAAGCTCTTCGCAAGCTTTTTATTTACGATTTTACAGCTCAGTCCTGTAATGAGCTATTTTCTATTCGTAAATTCCTTGTTGCTAACGCAATTCTCTGCCTGATTACAGCCATCCCCTTTATCCTCTTATATGCTCCCCAAATAGCTTAATTTTCCACCTGTTCAAGTTTATGCCCATTTACTTCTATGTTGAACCTGATATTCCTCGATTTTGCTGAACCGTATAGCTATGGTCTTCTTGAGATTAATTTTCATGCCGTATCCCTCGTGCATTTTTCCATCACATTTACTTGGCCCATTACTCTTTCACCGGCTGCGTAATCAACTCTTGGTCATCAATTAACATCACTGATTCAAACGTCAATCCTCCCACTTTAACTCCCACTTCTAACTCGTCCCAAGCCTCCCTTGCCATCTCCTCCGCATACACGTTAAAGAGTGGGTGCGATAGTGGACAACCTTGCCTCACACCTCGGTCCTAGGTTGCCCATGCTGATTCAATGTCGGCTACTTACGCTGTGTAAGCCATTAAAATTTTTCGTTTTTACCACCTATCTCTCCAGTCTTCACCTAATTTCTTAAGATGAATAGATATAATGCAATTACTTTCTTTGTTTTCATGGGAGTTTTTATGGCTGGGAGAGGAAACTGTCTTTAGAAAAAATATTCTTTTCGTGTTCTTGGATCATATCTCAATGCATTCATCGGGAATCTTTAGTTTAGGACAAGAAGAAAATATCGCCACATATTTATTGAAATTGTTCACAGCGCCTCCCTCTTGTTTTGCACACATACCCCCCTCGTTTCTATATCTAAATTGCATTTACAGAGAAACTAAGGAAATTCTTATGTAGATCTCCATAAGTATCCAAAGAGAAGTTTTTTCCGACGTCATTTGTTAGTTTTGTTGCTGCTTTCAATGTGGATGAATGTAAGCTCCCCCCTGTATGGGCGTGTGATGGCCTTCACTGTGAGAGCAGACCCCCATCACTTCACTCCGTCGAAGTTTTTTCCGCACCCGGACACCCTCCAAAAGTTTTGACTCACCCCCCTTCAATCCAGGCTCTCCTCTTGCCGACCCTCGTTGAAGCATGACGGCGACCCCTTTGGCATTATGCGCCGCCGTGTTTTCCAAAGGTAAGAGGTAATTATTTTGTCCCAACGGCAAGAGATATTTTATTTAAGAGGTATTTTCGCGAGCGTTACTAAGGAATGAATGCATATCATAATCTTTTAAATGTATCACTAGCTGGCATAAACAACTTAATGGTGACTTAACGTAATCACGTAACGTAATTGTGTCGTGGACGTTATTGAACATTAATTAAAAGTAAGCCCTGCCGTATATTGAACGGTGCAAGAGGTCTTGAGTTAGATATAGCCGAGAATGATCTAATCAGCAAGAAAAAAGAACCTTTTTCGAATCCGCGCTCGCTGTAGAACCTTTTCAATGAATCACCCATTCTCCGGAGGATACTGCGTGAACAGCATTTAATGCGTCCGAAGGTGGGAGATCATGTGGAAGTTCTTCGCGCAGTAATGAATAATATTTTGCCGACAAGTGATTTTTATGACACTATTCGACTTTGTTTGTGTTTACGTTATGTTTCACAAATTGTGTGTTCTTTTCAGAAAGTTGAGTTCACTCTGACTTCATGTGCGATTCTCGTAGGCGCTAACTATCCTGTGCTGCTTATGTCCTTTCTTTCCATCGTAGAGCATGTTTTGACGCATCGTTGCGTTAAAACAGCTAAGTTTTCCGTATTTTCTCCAAATATTCTAGAAATAATGCAAAGTATTTTATTTATTTCAGTGTATTATCGAAAAATCGTTTTTCTCCTAGCCTTATAATTATGCCCAGGATAATTCGGTATCATAATAAAATTATGGATAGGCGGATATGTTATTATGGAAATTTTATTCGAGATTATCCTGTGTAGTCTTTCTCAAAATCGGTCCTTTCCAAATGCTTGTTATAGCGAAAATACTTCGTTTGAAGTCATACTTGAAGTGCTGTTGATAGTTTCGTCCAAAATCCTCATTTTCCATGTTATAATTAACTTAATAGATTCTTTAGAGAACGAACTTCCTTCTTCGCTCTTCGTCATTTTGTAATATTTTTAAGCTCTTTTAGAGTGAAACAAGCAACTTTAACTAGCTTGTGCTTCGTATATCGTAACTTGTAATCTGTCGCTTCATCTGGCTTGATAAATTTCTCGCTTGCATTTTTAAATTTCCGTAGTATAATTATTTTTAAAAGTAAATTGATTTTTATAAAAAAATAGTGAAGATTTTTCTTAAATTAAATAGGTGCTGCTGGGTTAGCCTCAGCATTTTAATTTTGCGAGGTTAGTCGCAGTGTAATCTTTTTTGTTTAACACCGCTCGCCTGGACGCATGAATGGCCACTAGCTGGAAGTAGTTTAATCCATTTTATTTCGCCTTTAGGGTTAATTTACTCTCAATTGAAGTCTCGACAGTCGGGTCCACACTAACCCACGCCTCCTCGTCCCGAATATTCACCTCACTGCCTCTCCTCTTGCGTTGAAGCAAACAATGGACGTGACGTCACGTTGAAACAGTGGCCGTCCGTCCATAAGCCACCTTTCTTTCCCTCCCCTTCCCCCGTATGTACCGCGCGCTACGCCCCTCTCAACCCCTTTCGAATGGACCGGAAGTGCTCCCTTTCGCCCCACCCTCCGGGCACACTCAACGTGCACAGCTGTCCCCTGCCCCGAGGCAGGTGCCGCCGCCATGTCTCTCGGCGGTTTTTGCTCAGGGGTGTCACGAAGGACTAGAGGTCACTCTAATGCCTTCAGGGTGCAGGGTGGCCGCTCTCACACACACACATAATAAATGGAGTTTATCCCCGTTTTCCCGGATACATTGCCATTTTTCCCGGTTATTCCGCAATATATGTAGAAATAAAATGGCCTATCGGAAGTTTCCATGCTCACTCCTAAGGTGGTAATTCGCTGGAAAATCAACTTCTAAAACATTGTGCAAATCGAGATAGGCAACCGAATCCCCTGATGCTTTATTGAGGATTTCGCGGTACATGGTTGATAAAATAATCTTTTTCGCGGATCTCCTGATTTCCGAACAGATGATATAACAGTCATCAAGCCACGTTTTCGAAGCTGGTTTTTTAAGGGATTTAAAACGATAGTTTCTTCACATTTCCTGTTGTCTAAATTGCAAGGAGAGATATTCATCTCATTTAATCCTATAACCGGCCGGAATGAATATGCTAAATATGAAACTTGCGTGGTGAGCTGTAGAGCAGTTTCAAAATGTAAAGATGGAGTTCGTAATGCCAGGGTGTTCAACAGCATTTATAGCAGGTGATAGCAAGTTTTGGACCGGCAGCATTGTTTAAATCAACTGTATGCGTATTGGCGGTCGCAACATTATTGGTGGGGAGCGTATTCTCAATAACGAGACAGCGATTTAATTCATGGTTTTTAATAGTCCGATGCACTGAACTATCAGACACAGCGAATAAGGGGAAAATGGTGACTTACATGCTTTCAGCGCAGACGAGACCTGTGACCGGCGGCGACTCGGGTGCGGACGGTGCGACGGCTCCTGGCGAGGCTGGGAAGGCAGGATGGAAGTCCGGAGGAGGTCAGACAGCGACCCGCGACCGAGAGGAAGTGAAGGAAGGAAATGGTAACGGCCGGAGGACGGCTCCTCAATATAAGTCAATCCTGAGGAGCAAAGGCTGCAGGTACCGCTCGGATTGATAGGAAGGTCATTGCCCGGGATGGGAGAGGGGTTGAGTGAGTGACTAGTCGGCCTCGTCACAGGGGGAGGAGAAAAGCTGGCTCACGATAATGGTGATAACCCTTTCCGCGAAACTGAAGTTCCGCGAGTCACTTCGACACCGTGTCATCCTCCCGCTATCTCCAAGTAGCACAAAAGCAATCCAGAAAACAAAAATAATCTAGTATATGATATATGCCTGAAACAAAAAATACAGTCGTAATAACAATGTATTTAATAATGTAAAAAACGTAAAACGTTAAATAACGTAATACAAAATCATATATTGGAAATTTTTTTGTTTTTTATCCATAAGGACACTTAGTTCACAATCATCATTCGTAGAAGAGAATAATGTAGGGGAGGGGGCGCTAATAAGCGTTCTCGTGATAAGCTCGTGAAAAAATCCTAATCACGCCAAAAGCTCTATGTACAGAAGATAAAACCATTTTAGGGTGGAAATTAACGAAATCAGTATGTTTTCCGTTAAATTAAGCATATTCCCGGGGTTTTCTCTCCTTTTCTCGGGATATACTGAGTTGATTGCCGCCCTGAGGGCTAGTAAGTGGTTGGGGGTGGGAGAAGGTAGATGGTAGGGTCGCCTGCGGACGTTCCACCTTCCCATGTTTGCTGTGTGCATCGGTGCGTGGACGATGAGGTTGAAGACAGAGCCATTCTTTTCGGTGTTGGGAGGTGTAATTGATACGCCGCGAAATTCTTTGCCTACGGATGTGTACGAAGGATCGGGGAGGATAGGACAAGCGTCGTATTGGGCCGTTGCCCTCATTCTTTTTTTCCCATTCTCCTCTAGCTTTTACTTTTGATCTGCTCCATTGCGAGCTAATAAAAAAGCAGTTTTGTATGCAACGTTAGTGGGGTATAGATAAAGGGCAAAGTTTAATAGCTAGGAATTAATTAGGTTAATGGGAAAAAGCTTTCTCAATATGTTTTTATTCGCTAACATGGCCACTTCAACCAATATTGTGTAATCAGCCAATAACCAAATTGTTTACTCCAATGTATTTTTTTATCTCGGTACATACGTGAGGAAATCGTTTTTCTTGCTTAGAGTGGTCCAATATGACGCTAATTTATCTCTTAAATTGAGCTATAAAGTCCCAATCTGCCAAAAATAAAAAATAAATAAAATTGCGATAGAAATCCCATTGCGTAACTGGGATTACGTGTTCGAAGGAATTTTCAAATAATTAGCCCCTCTATTCTTTTATTTTCTCACTTCATCTACGCGTTAGAGCTCATCACTTAGGGTATATAATAATCGTTTAGGGTTAGGCGCAAATTATGCCCACAAATTTATGTTGTTGATCGATTTTTTATCAAGTTTTTGGGACTACATTCGACTATAAACGTATAATTAGCTACGGTTTAATGCATAGGAGGAGTGTTGGCTTTCTTCGATAGCTAGAGTCGATTAATGGCCACGCTAAGCAATTTCGAGTGCAGAAACACGTTCACATCAGTGAAAATAGCAATTAAAATGCAAGTCATTAGCTTAACGAGTTGGTTAGAGGTAGATATAGGGTGGTCGATATACTCTAGCGTGGATACTCCGTACGTGGATGGGGTTATTCAGCTAGGTGGTCAATTCGATTCGTGAATTTGTCTCCCATTTACTATCGAGTCATGCCCCTTAATATGTTTTAATATGAGATGTACGAATATCACTAGGATTTTTGCCACAATTTTACGTGTCATTCTATGGTGTGGTAGATAATGGTGTAAATAAACCCACGGTTATTATGAATCCTACGTAAAAGTCCGCAGCAAATGGTCTGACGATTCTCTCGAAACACTGCCTAAATTATAGTGAGTATATTTCATCATTGAAGTCCTCTGTCTATCTGCCGTCAAAGATGTTTTATAGCGAGTGCACTGGCCCCGTTTCTACGGCGCCATTCCTTACCGACTGCACAGACTTCATGCCTATTCGACATTTAATTCAGCTGGAGGTCGTGTGATGATACTTTGCGGAATGTGAATGCGGTTACATTACCACCTCTCGTCGCCCTGTTTCTGGCCACGTGCGGATAGTTTTATGTGCTTCGTAGTAAGCCACCGTGCTTGGTCAGATTTTTAAATGCGCATGGAAGATTTCTATTGCATCAGCTGTGGTTACGATCGTGGAGTATGATAAAATGAAGGTCATAACTTACATTGGGTGCTTAGGCTAGCGTAATCGGACTTGCGGTTATGGTTTGTAGATATTCATTGCATCTCTGTGCATTTTTATATTTCTGAAGAGATTATTACTTATAATTACTGTTGGAAATCGATACTATATATTTTTACGCTTATTACATGGTAGAAATTTTATGACCTTCAATCAAACCAAATATATAGCAATAGATTGGAAAAGGGATGCATAAAATGATCTCAGCAAACGGATATGAATAAGATTACAGCGGGAACTAATAATGTAAGAACCTGGAGAGAAAATGTTTAAGGACTTATTTTCCAAAATAAGGAAAGAAAATACTCAGAATCAAGAGACAAGAACTTTCTTATTACGTAATTATAGGAATGTTAATAAGTAAATTTGTAGTAGTTTGTAGCCAGGTACAATTAGTAGTGCATACAGTCAGCTTTCTGAGACCAATTAATTTGGATACATCGAGGATACATAGCAAAATTGAGGCTTATCAGATCGCCCACATATTCAATACGAAAATATATTCATCACCAAAGATAATTAGATTATAACAGCTTCCAGCTAAGACTAACCGCAAATAACGATCGAGGATCCTTAATGAATCTCCTTACCTCAGTCCCATTATAGGCTACAAAAGGAAATACAAAAATATAATTGTATTAGCGGTAAATCATTTTCCAAAGGCTCTCAAAATCTGAGAGAACATTTGGACCGTCCATGCTAGGTTGAATTGCTTAAAAATGAGGAGTTTATTATGTTTAAAGTTTCATGTTTTACATCACCGGATGAAAAGCTTGACTAAGGGCTTCGGACTTTTTTATGATAGCATCTCCTACATAGATTGTGATATGCCCAGTGAAATGCACCATCGCAAAATAGCCCTTGATGCGTTCCGAATAGCCATCCCCATACCTCCGCATCACGCTTCCCTGCCCTCCCAGCCCTCACGGGCCATGTTTACACTAGATCCTCTCCCTCACGATTGAAATATCTGCCCACTCATCCCTTCCATTGCGGGCGTAATTATTTTAGCCCAGCCACGGGCACAGCGGCGGATGCTGAAAGGCGCGTGGTCAGGGTAAGGGGTAGCGTAAAGGGGAGGCTTTTTCGAGGGATTATTGGGGGCTCCTTGTGCCGGGAGACGGTTGATGTGGGGTAGGACACATGACTCGGAGTGATGGAGACGTGGGGTTAGGGAACAGTTTTGGGGGATGGGACGGGTAAGTTAATATATGAGGATGGGAGGGGTGGCCGATGGGAAATAGGCAGATGAAAAACGGAAGCGTGGGAGGGAATTGGAAGGATGGGGCATGTCGGATCCGCACTTGTTTGGCATTGTGGGAACGTGAAAGGCGAGCCCGCTTCTTAATTGGAATGCAACGTGGCGGAAAATGAGCGGCCAAGGGAAAAGGGGTGTTTGTCGTCGAGATGTTTCGTCATTTCTTCCAATTTTTCCCAGATGACTCTTCCCCTCACCCCTAAGTTGAGTGTTTGTTAAAAGCGCGTTGTCCCTGAAAATTTGCAGTTTAAGAATATTGGATGTTCCCGGAAACACCAATATATAATAGCATTTTTGATACGAGACTAAATTAGGGGAGATGTAGGTAAGTCCTGGATGATAAAAATTGGTCATTAATGTGGCATCCCTCAGTCTTAATTGGAAATTTGGGCTGATTTATCTGCATAATGCGTATTATTGTTCTAATCAGTTTCCTGCAGAAAGAGATCTTAAATCCATCTCACCCGGTCTATTTTTATGACGCATTTTCCTCAACACTTACGTCATCATCTTGAAATTTTCATTGTATAGTGTACACTGAGGAGGCCCTTTGTCAAATCTTGCATATTTCTCGAAAATGCCACTTCTCCATGGATTTAATTTTTATATTGGGTATAAAGGCAAATACTGGCTGGGATCTACTCTATAAACCCTGGGAAGTTAATAATAATGACTTAGGAATGCCACACGAGAAAAGACAATTTACGACGAGCGCAAGTGATGCCTCCCTAAGTCAGATTTCGTTTATATGGTACCACTCTTGAGCTCCTCAGCACCTAAATAACCATATTTACGGAAAATAATCGTGTTGAGAGCCACTGAACTGTATCAATAACTACAGTTGATTCTTTAGCACAGGAGGATCACCATTTTTTTACCTTTTTGAGTCGATATTTCCTGTCTTATCATACTATAGTCCGTCTAATGTATTTTATTTTTATCTCAAATATAAGCTTCCTTCCCTCACCAACCATATTATTTCCCTATTCTTTTGAATTTTTTTCTCTTTGTTACTCCGTCGATTGTCTTCCAGTATTCTTTAATGTATTCATATTTTCCTCATGTTTTTATATTTTATTTATCACAACTCGTGTCTCTTTTTTCTGCATTCTTGTAATTCCTTTATGTTTTACTGGGCATTATTGGGAAAAGGTTAATAACAATGTAGAAAATCAGACAATTGACGTTTATTTGTAATTTATAGTACTAAACCTATACCCATTCCTAGTGCCTACACTGTCCACATTGATCACATTTGTGATAATATTTGACAAAAGCAGGCTTTAGTTACTGTTCATGAGGGCATTTATACTAAAGAAGAACATATGCCCTCTAATTGGGCGTTTTTCTACTTGAATTCAATTAAACTGAACATCATTCTTTTTTCTACGCCTTTATTTTCTTATTTACACATTTTACCTACAAACTGCTCAATTTACTTAGCACTTGCAGTCACTTTTTTCATCAGTTTGTTACTAGATGATCACCTTTTTATCATCTGAATATTTTTTCACATTCCCTTATACATTTTGCATAATCCACTTATTTGGAATTCATCTCTCATTTTCAGGTAGTATTGATATTTATGCAAATTATATTATTTCGTTATAATTTATAAAGTTTTATATAAATTTTAACTTATGCTTTGTATTAGTACTACAATTGTGGGATTACTCTCCTCAAGCCCTCTGTTTCTTCATATCTCATGCCGATTAAATTTATTCATTAGGGTTCTTCTTTTTGCTCCGCCTTCGTAACTTCCCCTTATTAATTTTCTGTCTGTCTTTCTTGGAGGCAATTTACCCACGATGATTTTCTCCGGCGTGTTTTATGCGTAAAAAGGGTGGTCTCCTATTTCTTTTTTATTGCATAAATCGAAAGATCATTACTCCCGGAGTATGTATTTCACGCTTTTAGATTTTAAATGACGATATCTATTTTTCGCGATTAAATGAAAAGTGAAAATTTTAAAGCGCGCAAAAACGCGACGGCTAAGTATGAATACTGGGAAAAGCCCGTGTGACGTCATTCTGGTTCCGGCCGCCGCCGTGTGAGGCCACGTTGGTGCGAGGCTACAAGAGCCGCTACGATGCAGGCTGCTAGCAGGTAGCAGAGTACCCAACTTACAGGTAGCGCTTGACTTAAATTAAGGATTATTAATACCCTATCAAACGAAGGAAACTTTCCGACAATAGGCAATTTGAAAAGGTGGTTATTAAGAGATGTTTCCCTGAGCTCTGTGCCTCATGCATGCATTTGTAATCTCAGACGATGTAAAAACTGCTATCTACTCGTATAGCATCTAGGTCCCTGTGACGTCACGTGGAGTGGCATCGCATGAGCGCCAATATGGCCCTTTTCAAATGAGGTTAAAATTGACCATTAACATTAGTCTAAACAGGGATTTCTAAAACCAAATAATTTGTATATATTGAATAGACTAATGGTGGGTAACGAATCGCAATCAATGCCTCTCGTTTTCTTTGATGAAGGAAACTACCCGATTGCTGTGTCTCAAAATGTGACCAGCTCATCGTGTTATATTTGGCGAGGAGCGCTTAACAGCGTCCTTTCTTTGGCTGCTTTATTGCATATTTCCACTTTTGTCATTGATTCCATTTGTTTTTTCGTCAGTGCGTTTGTCCAACGCTGTTCTTGGAAGATTTTTGTGCCTATTAAATCTTTAATTGTTATTTTTATAGGTACTTAATTTATAGAGTGCCAGTGTCCAGATTATTGCTTTGACATACCATTTTTTTGCACTGCTACGTTCTTAGACATTTGGGGTGAAATTCAAATGATTTTCGGCGCTCTATGTCTGTCCTACTTCTTCAATTTTTTCATATGGTGTTTGGTTCGGTGAATGGAAGTGTTGATATTTACATCATCGGTGAAACATAGTTTGTATATTTTCTTTTCATTTACCCAGTTTTATTTGATTGCTATTTTTTCTATTTTTGCCATAAGGTTATTTTATCTCGAGAATTACTGTACAACTTTATTATTCCTCTAGTAGAGACAACTCACAGGCTTTTTAATTTTAGAAAGGACTTATTACGGGTCGATGTCATCGAGTGGCGATGCTATTAAAGGGAGAGATGATGAGAAACGTCTCTGGGGAATTAAGGAACAGTTGCGTATCGCTAACTCATTCACAACGAGCTTCCCTCGAAATCCCATTTCCTTCCGTTTCGCCATAGCCACGCAGAAAATTGATTTATATCCAATAGGGCGGGGTTGAGCTAAGGGATGCCTATTTTACTCGGGAAAATGTCCAGAGAAAATTTATTACCTCATAATTTTAGCGAATCTTGAATATAATAATATAACCTAGTCACAAAAACGGCATTGGTTGCCCTTCCTACTGGTAAATACAGGTTTTGGTGCATGTGTTTTTTAAGCTCACATCAAATTTATGGACCTCTTGAATGAAAATATGGCATTATAATTTGCGTAACAGCTCTACTTTGTGAGTATATAGGCTATTTTAGCTAAATTTAGCTATTTATCTTACGAAAGTGAAGGTGCTAATGATATAGAAAGTAAAAATTCAGTCATTGCTAATAGTTTTATATTCTTTCGAAAAAATGAAAATAAAATACATCATTAAACATGCTTATTACAGAAGTATTCCACCGATTAAGGTAGGTTTCCATGGAGTACTTAAAAATTCTGGGAGCCTCCTTTTTCATCAAGCACTTCCCTTTTCACTTCACGATAAAGCCTACTCCCTTACATTCTGTCTAAAAATCCTACTCCTTTCCCTCCTCTCCCTCGTTTACCCAACATTCCATCCTCTAACACTGTTTTCAACATCCCCTTCCCGCTTAGCACTTGCTCCATCCATACCTGACTGTCTCCTCCGTATTTCGTCTAAAAGCTGCCTATCCTCATCCATTCCTCCTCCTCTTCGTCCAATTTACCTTCTCCATTCTTCGCCACTCCCATATCTCGAATGCCTCCAGTCTTCTCTCGTCCTCCTTCCTTAGTGTCCACGTTTCCGTACCGTAATGCGCTACACTCCAGATCAGACTCTTAACTAACCTTTTCTTTAAAATCTTACATAGTGATCCTCTCATATACTAAGAGCACAAATTTACCGTTACACTTCAATTGAAAAAAAAAACGGTCAAAAAGAGTCAGTAAGCACTTCTGAAGCTTTTTTTGTGGAATTCTTAAATGACTTAGGACATATTAGGCTCTTTGGGAATCCTCTGCAGCCATGTGTATTTCCCATTTTTTCACATAAGCCTTCCACGCTCCATGCGGTGCACAATTTTGATCACCGATTTTAGCCGTAAAATATCCAGGATATGCTTTTCCACAAAGCCAGTAGCAGTTTTATATTTTATTTAAATGTATATTCCCCACAAGGGTAGGAAAACTCATCAGGGTGATTGACACGGGTCCGCTGATTTGATCTAAGATTGGCTTTACCACCTGCATTAATAGTGCAGAAACAAAAATTTTTAAAAAATTTGAATGAGAGAAGTTAAGACCCCAACTATAGTATAAAATATATTTAACAAGAATTTAAATTTTCTTAAACTAATTACTTTTGTACATACGTTAAACATGAGGAATATTGGAGCGATTAAACAAGTCTCCACATCACCAGAAGTGGTACATCAATATTTCAGATATTCAATTCTGACTTGAGGAAAATTGAAACCCGAGCGGAAATTTAAAAAAATAAAATATTTTTCAAAGCTCGAGAATTGAGACTGAATGCTTTAGTGTAGGTATTTTATGAAGGTGGAGTATTCCCTAAAAATATTGGTAAATTACTACGAGCAAGTCCCCGTGGTACTATAAAACGACCGTATGCTCAATTCTAATTGCGGTAGGTAACGGAGTTGATACCTTGGATTCCCAGCTGTGGGCGGGCAGGCTAAAAAAAACTTCCTCCTGTGAGGCATGCTCGCTGTTCATAGAATTCCACATTTTCGTGTAAAGAATTTGTACAGTAAGTCATAAGCAATATGCCTGCGGTAAATCAAAAGAAAGCTTTCTCAAAATACCTTTTAGACCTCTAAAAATCATGATAAAATATGTAATTTTACTGAGGTTCGTGCAAAGTATTTTGAATTTATGTGCCTATAAAATCGTCCTAGCGGAGTGGTAGCGGCAATAATTCATTCCTCACACTTTCCGCACCACCAACCCGCGCGTTGATGGCGAATTTCACCAGTTTCAATGGCGCGATCGAAGAAATGATGTAAAGTTTGGCTTCAAAAATGTAGAAAATTATTTCACATGACAGTAGAAGCTTTGTAAAGATAATTAGTTGCTTGGTCATGCACGGCGATTCAATAAACTATTAAACTGCAAACATGAATAAATAATGGCATACAATGCACGGAATCTTTATGGTATTTATGTTAATTTGGTGTATAAAAAAATTGTTTCATATAAGATTAAAGCTTCTCTGGCTATATTAAAATATTTATGAATGAAAATTTAAGAAAGAATCGATGTTAAATTAATGTAATAATAATATGTACCTAGGCGTTTATGCTCTCGGTCCCTAAACACCTATAAAATCCAAATGATTGAGGGATGAAAATACTATATCTAAAAAAGGTAGACAGCTGGCATATTGAAAGCAATCGATTCCATACTTAGATTCAGACCCCAAATATGGTAAAAAACAGTTTAAAAATTTTCGGAACCAAAACTAAATTTATTTTTTAGACCTCTGTTAATTTTCCCCTGCAGCTTAATGCAACAATTCCCTTTTTTAATAACCATTTAATATATCATTTGCTTATGAATTAATATATTGCGAATAACTTTTAATTCATTAGTATATCAGAATTCCATCATATCAAGGCTTAAACGACTCGATATTAGTTGCTCTCTTTTTTATTACAGACTCGATATTAGTTGTTCTCTTATTTACAGACCTCTTTCGTCGGTACTCTCTTATACTGTATCATTTACCTGACTGCGAATATTTGCTTAAAGATATTATCAGTGCTTACAGAGAGAGCTCATTAATAAATTTTATTCATGCAATTGGGCTATCTGGAGAATACAAAGAATTCCTTACCCTTCTTGCCCACTTCCATTCGCTTAGTTTATATTTATAAAATGCCTCATTCTGCATCATTTGTTTTCTCTTATCTTCTGATCACAATCCTATTCACTACGCTTCTTTTTGTTGGTTTTCAATTTCGTCACGTAGTCGTAAATGATAAATTATCGGGTTTTAGATTTTATTTGGGTAACGCATATGTTGCATTGGTGAAAATCAAGGTCATTAAGCCGATTTTTAGCCAATCAAATGCAAAATATTTCCCAAATTCTTTTTAATATTAGGGGACGTATTTAATTGAAATTTAAAATATGTTTCCCCAATAATTTTCATGATTAGGATCATAGAGATTTTTTTATAATTGGTCTCAGTATGATCTCTCTAAGTCAGTCGATGCACAGTTTAATGAATTACAATTAGTCAAACATATTCAAAAGAGTATTGAACCGAAAGGGGAAATTTCTAAGTCACCTCTTCATTTCGCTGGTATAAAAGATTTTAAACAAAGTGGGCAGCAGAAATAATGGTAGAAAAGGCACTTGACGCAGAAACTGTTGAAAGTTAGTCTCAAATTGCCATGGCATAAATTCACACCAAGTATTAAAATTGAGGCTGAATAGTAATGAAGATGAGAAGACGTAGCGAGCGGGTACAAATTCTGACTCAGCATAGAGTACAATGAATAGCTGGGTTTAATTACATTCGTTAACGATGACCGCAGCGCGGCGTGGCGGCTTATTCAATCATTCGGAATCGATATCAAAAGAAAGGGATCGGAGTGGTGGTGTTTCCACTGGAAGGTATTCGTGCCGACTATGGTACTTTTCTCAAAGGTGTGAAAGTTCGAAAATACTGGATACATATAAGAATAACTATAATGTTGAGGAAGGCGAAGGAAATTGAATAAGTAATCGAAAAGTATAAATCTCAGTCACTTCATTCATTGTAACGGAATGGATATGGAAAACTTGGCTGACGACTCGAGGAGAAATCACATTTGAATAGCCTAAAGGAGATTAATTCAAACACTTGAACACCGAGAAAATAAAACTTAACAAGCTAAGGAAAGATAATTTGGAACGGGAAACATAAAATATAAGTATTCACTTTTACCGTCTATGAAAATTGAACTAGAATTCATGCATTAGGAAAACTTTTTGCAACATTTAATGAGGATGGGTTATTTTTCGCATAGACACAGCAATCAAGTTGCACTACCGGTCACCAACTTTTTTACTTGCTTTGACTGCGAACAGTGACTGATATCATCACCGTGAATTCTGTTTTTGCATCTATTAAAACTGATTGTGCGGTACTTGGCGGTTAAATATTTTCTTTTAATTTCAATAATGTCATATTTTTCGATTAAATTAATTTGAGTGCATTATAATTTTTTCCAATGCGATTAATTAGATAATGAGGACCGTTTTGGTTGAAAATGATGTTCAAAGCTCCTGTGAATCGTATTTTTAGATAATTTAGATTTCATTCTTTGATGTAAATGGAGCAATTAGCTCTAGAGATTATTTTACAATTCATCTGAGGAACTTACGCAGCTTAAAGCCCATTTCCGCTAATCAGCTTTCTGCGCATTTCGCTTGGGGAACCAACCGCTAGGCTTGTTTCCTATACTCTCTAAATGAGCTTACATGTGGCCAAGCTTTGAAGATCGCATTTGTTTGTGGTAGCTTTTTCGGATGAGTAAAAGCCGTCGTTCATTTCAGTGGGTCCCTTGTGCATGTCATTTTTGTGTCCACTTATCTGTGAGCAGAGTATTAATTTGTGACTGCTGAAGGGAAAGTTTTAGCTGTTTTTCTTAGAACCTATTATATAAAAGTAAAAACGTCATTTCCTCATGAACAGAAAAAGATTTTTTCTCCGAATAAATTACTTAGTAATGGAAATGAACTGTTAAATGTAATTGCTAATCACTGCAATGGCTCGAAAAACTACTATCATTCTCCATTAAAATTTTCAATTTAATATTTCGTTACTATTAAGGAGTTTCATTCGTAATTTAAATGTCCAGTTGATATTTCATTAGTGAGTAATTTTTATTACATAGTAATTAAAAACAGCAACCAGGCGCGCTTTTACTAGGGTGGACGTCTTGCGCTGGTAGATCTCCTCATGTTCAAATTATAAAAATATTTATGGGCTATGAGGAGTTTTTTTATCGGGATATTCTCATATTTACAAAAAAACATTTTATAATTGATTTTAATTTTAGGCTTTGATGCTACTAATCTGATTGGTGCATTAGAACTTAACGAAATGAAACTTATCAGTTAAGTTCCATAAAAAATTGTGAAAATCGGCGCGAGAATGATTCGAAATTTATTTTGTCGAAGAAAAGATAATTATATATATATATATATATATATATATATATATATATATATATATATATATATATATATATATATATATACACGTTTGAAATAAACTCACACGAGCATTATAAATAATGTAAAGGAACTTCTTCTTGCCCTAGGGTGGGCACACAAAAAAACTTAGAAATTGACAGAAAAACGAAAAATAAAATAAAAGTGAGGAACTTACGGGGAAAGGTTGTTTTTACAAATTTTCGATGGGACGCAGCCCATCTTCCAGTCGCCGTTCATGCTTCCTCCCACAAAGCTATGTTTGACCAATGCTATAAAGTGGGAATATTAGCCTCCCTCCCCCCATCTACCACCCCCCTAGAGCTGAAGGACTTGGAACAGGCATGCATATGGGCTTTCCGTGCGTTTTCTGGTCCAGGAATCAACCGCGCCCATTAGAAAGAACAACCAATCCCCGTCCACCGTTTTTCCTCCCTCCATCTTAGCCCTCTCCCTTGCACCCTTCCTTATGCCCTTTCCTCACTTTCCCTCCTCTTCTCACTTGAGAAAGATGGGCTGCGTCCCATCGAAAATTTGTAAAAACAACCTTTCCCCGTAAGTTCCTCACTTTTATTTTATTTTTCGTTTTTCTGTCAATTTCTAAGTTTTTTTGTGTGCCCACCCTAGGGCAAGAAGAAGTTCCTTTACATTAATTATATATATATATATATATATATATATCTTCATTTATTAATTCAAGATTCTCTTTGTTAAACTTCATAGCATTTTATTGCTATCAATATGGTGCAAATCTCGCCTTATCGTGGCTTTTCTTCTTATTTTTATCCCAAACTGGCATCTTTCAACCAGGCATATCGTTACTGTTTCCTGTCGCACTTAGAGATTCCTTGGCTATTCTACCTTTCCACACAATTTCTGAATCATGTACTGGTGATACGAAAATTTTTACAAATCTTAGTACCTTATTCACTGAAAAATTGGCAAAAATCCCCAAAATCTTTGAACAGCTCGACCCTGGAGGGCATTGACCCTAATCACTGTAAACCCTGGAGCTACGAAAATTCCAACGCTCGCAAGTGAACAATTGAATTCCCCGGCCGTGAATCTGACCGCCTCGATAGGCACTCTAAAATTGTTACAAAGCGAAGGAGGGATGGGTTGGACTGAGCCGTTTGCCACTCATTCATCCCTGCATCCAATAAATCATGCGTAAACCGAACGCCCCTGACGAGCGAGCACCACGGGGGGTACGAGGGGAGATTAGGGGTAACCGCGGCGATAATTCCTGAATAAATGAAATCAGAGCCGGAATCCATCAATAATAACCGCCGGTTGCCTCGTTGAAGCGCGCGACTCACCGAAAATCTGCGGAACCGACCTCCTCCCCCCAGAGGTTTTCTCTTGACAGGGTACCGACCATTTATCGTCGCATTGTGCTCAAGCATCCCTTTGGGGGAGCCATTTAATGAAACGTTGCCCGTTTTCCCTCCTCCTCTCCTCCCCCTCACTCCCGCGCTCGAGAGATAATCACCCGTCTCCTTCAACTCCCCTCAGCCCTTCGAATGAGCGAAAAGTCTTCATCCGAGATTGGAGTATGGTGATAATTAATGAATTAAAAATGAAGCTTGCCGCACGGTGTTACATAATTCATGTCAAAATCGGATAAATGGGATGCATAAATTCGCGGATGAAAGTTCTTATCGTATGGATAAATTTGAGACAGGAATCGCTCTCGGAAAGAGGTTTGTATGACGTTCTAAGTGATTGCTCTTCAACTCTTGAAAAAGGAATCCGACAGAAAAATAGTCGTGAATGAGGACCAAGACTTAATCGGTTAAGATGCTGGCGTATCAGGAAGGGGTGCAAATATAGTGCCACTGTGTTTCGTGTGACTTTTTTCGCGTTTAATAAAATATTTAACACGGCTTTTCGTCAATTATTGAATGGTATTCACAGCTTAAAGGGCTATGTCCACCATAACTTATTAATTGTAATAAAGCATTTGGTTGTCTGAGGACGTTAAGGGGTATTACTTATCTACTGCTTGCAACTCTGCGAGCAGATGCATGATGATGAGTAACACTAAAACGCTAATTACTTCATGTTGCATTGTGTTAGGATGGCAATATTTACAACCTCTTGGGATAGTGTGATGTAGGGTAGTGACCGAATAAATTATTCATACAATTAAAATCAATCCTATGGTGTGTGGTATTTATAAGTTACTTTCGTCCTGCTATTAAGTAATGTGTTGTGGGATATCTAATTTTATACATATTCTTTCCATTCTCTCCCAAAAAAATATCATATATAACCATTTTTAGGAGGTCTTGAAATGGAATGGCTTTCCATTTAAGTTATTTTCATTATCTTGCGCATAAAAAATCGAGTGCCTTATTTATTTATAGAAGATTTTAGGGATATGGATTACACTTGAATATATCACTAGCTTGATTTAATTAATTTTTATTTTGATTAAGTATTTTTCACTAATTAATCATGCTTTAGTAAATAATACATCGAGCGAAATCATCTAGGTAGAAAAATCCCTCGATAGTGAGCAATATTTTCCTGTTATCCTTTGCTATGCTCAAAGCTCAAAGTCATCTAATACCCGTGGTTGCCGTTCCCGTTGCGAGTGTAATTTTTTTCGTCCTCAAAAAAGTTGGTATAATCCTTATCGTGGCATGAGGTAATCGAGACTTAGTGATATTTATATTCATTTGGAAATAAAATCTACCTTTTAACCGATTCAAGCAACCGTACTCAGAGGTTCATTCTAATATTACACAAATTAAAGTGTGGAGTATGGCACTCTGTATTTGTCCCTCTCCATCAAGTTAACTATTTTTTATGAGTTATTTTAAATTTTGAAAATTTGTGTATTTCCGATCTATCTTCGGCGCCAAAAATACCCTGTTTTATGGTGAACATTTTATTAAGTCTAAATTTCAGTACCTCTATTCTTGCTGCGCCAAATAACATGCACAGTCTTGAGCAACAATGCCTTTACACCTGATTCAATCCCTTACCTAGAAACCTCAAATTGATTCAGCTCTTCCACCAAATCATTGCGATGAATATTGCTGAAATTTCGTTCTTTATCGTTGCTCGAAGCATCTAATGGAGTATTCTCTTATGACCGCATTCTTTTTCGTTTCCTCTCCCTGCGTTAAAGCAAGTCTACCCCATGTATTCCTAACCGCCTCATTTGAATGGGAATGTGTCGAGAGCGAAAGGGTCGCTGTAAAAGGGAGCTCGCCCATGAGGGGAATAATGAATGAGTAGGGAGGGCCACGAATGATATCGTTGTCCACTTGCTGTCCTTTTCATTCACAATTTCGGCTACTCACGGAGCATAATCATCAGCATGCACGTTATCGGCCATTTTCTCATTTATTCGATTACTCTGTCTCACCATAGCGATATTTTAGCCATCATTCAACATCATGACTTTTATGGCAAATTGGTGCATCCCCTAGTCTTATGATACCCCAGGTTGCTGTTAGCTAGGGAAACGGGTTTGAAGAAGGGCTTGAGCGGGTGAGGAGAGTAATTTACAATAGGGAGCCATGAGTTCTAAGGTATGGATGGCCCTTTTACTACGAGGGCGGCGATTATATCCAGAAACTCATGATAGAGGGAGGATGTTAGGCATGGAAGGAGGACAGAGCTCGTGGATAAAATCAGGTCGGAAATTAGCCGTGTTCTGCGCTGAGTAATAAATTGGAGCCTGCCGATGGGAATAATAATATTAGTGCCGGCTTCCTCGAGAATTTTCTAAATTGGTAGATTCCCTCCCATAATAATCCAAAATTTCCAAAATCTTGTTCCAGTTTATTAATTTCGTATCTTGAGTATTCATCCTGAAATCAAGAAAAAATTGAGGCTTGTTGAAATGCGTTTGAATTCAGTAAATTTGAATGTAATACCTCTGTCGTCCGGTGACCTAACGTATTCCTTTCTCATTTTCTGTCGACCCATCCCCAAAACAGTACAGGATACATCATCTCCTTCAAAAGTATTCACCCGGTATTTCATTTTCTTCATTTCAAGAACAAAAGGAATTTTACAAAAAACTATTATGTTCTTGAATTCATTTAAGAAAACGTCTGAAGTTAGTGCATCTTGTCTTTAAAGAGATATTGCTCAGCGTATTCTTTAGAATATATTTTTAGAATAGTGAAATTTGACCTTAACCTCAATTAGTTGGTTAGGATTTGCTCAAAATTATTCCTATTTTATTCGAAATTGTTCAGTAACAATAATTCAGCGATTGGAATTAAATTATGATATCACTATTACTGGATTTTAAAGAATAACATAAAAATATGCACCAGCATTGAGTCGTTGTTGTGTAGTTTGACATCATGCTTAAGCGCTGCTCTGCAGCTGTTTTATTCTTCCGGTTAAACATCTCTTGAATGCCATTATCAGAGACGAATTGAACAAATAAACATATCTGCGGAATTTAAAAAAGAGGGTGATGATGTCACTGTTTATAATTTTGGTTAAAGCAACACTGCTTATTGATAACTATCTTAGACGTATTTAAGTGAAGAGCACTCAAGATAAACTTAATTTCTGCTCCAAAGGCCCAACAAGAATTTTTCTAACTGCTTTCTCATTTTCTGTCGAGCCATCCCCAAAGCAGTACAGGATACATCATATCTTTCAAAAGTATTATATATGATATCTTCGGGCATCTAATATATGTGTTAGTATCCGTGTGTTCTCCAGTACGCGAGTCCTCAGCAGGCCATCAACTGTATTATGTGTCCAGTGCAGTTCTCCCAGACGAGAAAGCTTCTCCGAACTCCTAAACATTTCCTCTGTCTCAATATTATAGGTAGGAACTATCTCTAAATGAAATCGAAAGCTAAGAGTCACGTAATCATCTGAATGACGTCGCCGACGCTTGACAGCGTGATAAGTGAGCTCCGCGTGCGACTCGTTTCATTGAATAGAGTTCTTAGATGGAATACAAGGGTGTCAATTGTCTCCCAAATATGGAGTAAATTTGAATAAAATGGCACGAACAGAGGTCTAAGTGGAAATTAGAATCTGTATTATTTATCCTTATCAACTGATATTTCTGGTCTAAAAAGCATACAATTAAGGTATTGTAGAGATTGTGCTTATTACATCTCGCGTAGCCTCATTTCCATTCATTACTTCTCTCACATCAAATGATCCCATTTTTTGAGTGGCGAACCTTAGTAGTACCGACTTGTGTTTTGAGCTCCTCTACCCCCTCTGCATAAAGTCTTAGAATTAGAGTTACCAACATTAGTTAATAATGAAGGACGTCGGCAGCATTTTGCTAGAAGCGACCTTTTTCTATTTCATTGAGAGTATCTCAATTTTAGAATTCAAAGGCTTACTTGGAATGTATCTATGCCAAACCAATGTTAAAATATGTTGCATGAGATACTCTGAGGATATTGATACACTGGTAATTTAATTTTGTGAATGCTACTATTCCCGATAGGTTTGGCTACTTTTCTTGCAACTCCAAAAAAAATATGTACAAATTCACCATTTTTCTTCAAGAAGCGGAAATTTCGACCGGTTAAGTATTCAATCGCTTATGTGCGGAAGAAATTCCGAAGGCGCCGTGCAACATTGTCTTTTGTGCGATTGTCAGGAACGTGTTTTCAAATGATGGGTCTCTTCTCTTCATAGTACTCTCTCTCACTCCCTTCCCCCCTACTCCCCACTCTCCGCGAAGGACAAAAAGGAGGAATCCCCGAATATCGGCTCCCCGACGATCCTCAAACACAGGGTGGCAGAGGAGAGCCTCCCTAATCCACTCCACATATTCAATTCGATTCACCCCCACTCCATTTTCACGTACCTCCCTCCCCTGCCTCATCGATTGGTGAAACCCCCTCCCACTCTCCCTTTCTCTCCCCCTTCCCTCTTTTCGAGGGAAAGAAATGTGGCGGTGGGGGAGGAGAGGAGAGAAAGGGATGAAGGGTGGGGAAGGGTACCGGTCGGTAAAAGGGGGGTGGGCTGAGGAAGGGGGTTTAGGACGCGGCCTCGCTTTCCCACGACTGCAGTCGCCGTCTATCCCCTCCATCGGGCCCCTTCGACATCCCCCCTCCGCCCCCTCCGCTTCTCCGCTCGTCCGCCAGGGGTCTCCCTTTCCCCTTGCCCCGTGCTGCCCCCGAGGCGGCATCCGTCCGCACTACACTCTCTCTCCCCTCCCCCCGCCCTGCCATTCTCCCTTGCCCCTTCTCAGTGCCAGTGCGTGGCCGCCGTGGCGTGTGATCGCTCCTGACACTACATCGAGGTGCTGCTCTCTTCGCTCCCGTTCATCACGCCACACCGCCCCCTCCGTGTCTCCGCTCCCCCCTCGCCCGAAAAACAAGAGCAGTCATCTCCTCCGTGCCGCGAGGACGTGGAAAGGGAGCGGTGGTGGTATCTCCAAGTTTCACCTCAAGCCGAATCGCCTCGACAAGCCCGGGTTGGTCATCCCCGGCCTCTGTCCATCCACCGCGCCACCCACCGGCCCTCCCCGGTAAAGAGACCATAACACCCGGCTATCTCCGCAGCGCTGCCCGCGGCGTGTCCATCCTCGGAGGCCGCACTCTTGTGCTGTCACGGCCGCCGTGTACACCGAGCTCTCCGCCGGTATCTCCCTACACCTGACCGTGTTCGCTGGGAGCGGAATGGACTCCCGCGCCACCTTGGCGCACCCGTCGCCGCCGCGAGAATAGTCGCGGAGGCGCGTGCCGAGACCGCGCGGGGGCGGCGGTGGCGGGTGCCGCGGTGGCGTGGACCGCCCCCACATCCTCCTCCGTGGCGCTGGCCGCCTCCTCCGTCCCCCGGGGGGCCGCCGGGACGGGACCGCGGGGGCGGAGGCGATGCGGGGGCGGGACCGCGGGGGAGGAGGAGGAGGAGGCGGCGGACGCTGCCGGAAGAGGAGGAAGCGGGACGCCGCCTCCGGAGGCGGCGAGGGTTGAGGAGGCCTCGAGGGATCACCACCGCCTCCGCCGCCACCACCACCATCACCACCATCTGCAAGAGCACTACCACCACCAATTGCAGCAGAGGCACCGCTTGCCGGCCATGCCGCTATCTCCCCTCCTGCTCCTCCTGCTTCTCACCCGTCTAGGACGCTGCCTTGACGCCGGTGAGTGTTTCGCGTTAGCCGCCCACATATCACCGCCATTCCCATCTCTGTCCCCCATGGGTGGGGACGCACTAGAACGACATCTCTCATAGGGCCAATGTTTCTTCTTTGCTAAGTACGGGGTGATGTGCGGCAATGCGTCTCGTCGGTCATACCCGGTATTTCCGAAAGTTTTGATTTCGATTGTGACGGTTTTGGTGGTAGAAATAACCTAGGAACGGCCACGGCCACAATTACGGATACGATTTATTGTAGGCGTCCAGCCTGCTATTTCGACCACTCCTAAAATCAGCATTAGTTTCGTATAATTTAAGTCGGGGACAATTCACGAGGAGACTCAAAAATATATTTCATTTCTATGACAGCAAATACGGTGAGTCGGTTTCGATTAAAATCAAAAATTTTGATTTTACGACCCTGGTTCGACCAACCAGTCGCATTTTGCCTGGTGTGCGTCGTTCTAAATTGTTGTAGTATTACAACTGGCCTAATGCGACATGCCTTGGTCGGGGTCACGATAGTGCGTCCCTTTCCTTATCACAGTGCTCCCAATCGGAATCCTACCATCTCTTCCTTTTCTGTCGAACTCTTTGCACTGCTCTCCCCCCGTTGCGCCCTCATTGCGGGGAGGAGGTCACCTTCAGGACAATTGATCTCTTGACTGCGCACAGAAAGGGAAAACAAGAGAGCCGCGCGATGTCCTCTTCCTGGTACTCTTCTCTCTCTTTCTCTTCCCTTGCGAATGTCTGCCTTTTGTCCCTCTCGCCGCGTCTGGCGTTGACGGCCCACTTGGCGGCAACTTTGGGATCTGATTTTATACATCACCCACTGCCAAACAGGGTCGCTGAGGCCGGTGGGAAGAGGGTCGTGCTGCAAGAAGTGAATCAAGCTGAAAGCAGCTTATCTTTCTCTTGTAACTGCCTAATCATTCGCTTGTGATGAATCCTGGTCTATAAGTTAGTTCTAAAACATCTCCCGTGTTCGTATCAGCATATTCAAGCGGACAAGCATTAGTATTTCTCTTACTTTACATGATACCTTTAGAATTGTTCGGTGAATAGTGGCTGCGTTGGTTTGAGGACGAGTTCGGAATCTCGTTCATATTTCGTGAACAATCCTGAGTGAAGATTGACACTCCTTATTTGTATGGTTGTAAATTACATTGCCTTCTCCATTTGATCGTCTTTTCTTGGCGGCTTCCCTCTCTGCATTCGCATCCCCTGAGGAGTTCTGTCTTTGCGGCTTACATAACGCGCAACCATCCTTACGCACACTCTCGCACTCCCGATTCCCCGAAACGCTCCTCTCACGTAGACGGCGTCTTTATCCCCTCTTAGCTGTATTATCTCCTTTCATTCCGTGCCCCTTCCTCATCTTCGGCTACGTCTCCAATAGTGAAATCTCCGCAATACCTGTAGTTCATTGATACAGTCGCTTCCATTCCCCTCTTGCCTATATCGTTTCACTGAAATCCCCCTCTTTTCGTGCCATTTGATCTTTTCTCTTGCTCATTGTTCTCGATTTTACCTTTTCATTTCGCTGGATTCAGTCGTTGCGTGTTTGTCTGTCTTTATCTTTGCCTTTCATCCCTGCGTATTTCCTCACCGGGATTAGCCGAATTCATAGCTGCATCCGTCTCCGATAAGGGAGGATTTCAGACTTTCTCCACGAATGTGGTTTGTTGTCAGTTTCGCTCTTATAATACCTGACTTCAAGAAACAGTCCAAACTGACCTCGAAAAGTATGGAAGCCATAATTTTGTTTGAACCCGGTATAAAACAAAAGTTATCAATGTTTTTTCACCTCTTCGTCTGTTCTCCTTCATACCCTGTCTTTCTTTGAACCCAAACCTCTTGCCTAACGCATCTTTCACAACTCGCCTGATCCTTCCATTGCTGCTACTTTAAATGTAATAGTTTCGAGGTGTTTCGCGCTACTCACCGCAGTATGTTTCATCTTTTCCTCTCCGAAGTCTTGCTCTCCACTCGATACTTCCCACCCGCAGTGCACTACTCCATTCTAGTCTCACTTCGATTTCGTATTTGGTCAATTCGGGCTCATTCCCTCCTCAACGCAATGTGCTCAGGTGCTCATAGTATTTCTTATTTTCAGAAGAAAACATGCTCAGTTTGATGTAAATCTCAAATATATTTCCATTTTTCAAATCTCCACTTATATCTGGTCATTTTAGTTCAACTCAGACCGTTGACTCCTTGAACGCGACCAAGGTGAGCCGGCTCGCGTCGCAGTGCTGACGCCAGGCGATGGGTCTGATTGCATCAAACCCTTTGACTAGGACCTCTGTGAGAGAACAAAAATTATTTTAGGGCTATCGCGTGGCCAATGATACAAAGTCATCTTCGTGGAGAAAAAAATGAGCATGCAGAGGAAATTTTGGTGCACATCAATGAAGCTGTGGAATATTTCGTACGTTTTTTGTTTCGGTCTTCTTCAGTGCGCCAGAAGCGCCACTTTTAAATTATCTCCAGGTCGCCGGGAACTTTGACCCTCCTCGCACTCCCTCATGCGACCTCCCGTCTTTAATTTGCATGTCTTTTCGCACCCCTAGAGACTCATTTTGTATTCCCTTTGCGTATTCTGTTTCTCTTCTCGCCGCTCCGGCACATCTCTGACCCATTAGAATGCTGTTGCAGGCGAAGGGTTCGCGCTCCCCTGGGAAAATAGTTACGCTAGCTTAGTAAATCATCATGAATAGACAAACATTTCCTTCCACCACCTCATTCAATTTAAATGAAAATTTCGCATGTGGGGTGTTAAAGTGGTTGAAACTAGCTATCTTACTTGTAATTCATGGTTATCTGAGCTAATCATTCGAAAATTTTGGGATAATATTCGGTACCGAATATATATATTCAAACTCGTAGAATTTATTTACCCGTGTAAGGGGAACTGAGCGTATCTTGTGTCTAGCTTTTTTGAGAAGCCTGATATTGGACTCATATTTGCAACTAAACTTTAGTTGAGGCTGTTGGATCGATGACGAGTATTTTCTCATGGACAATACGATGCAAAAAGTGAAGATTTTTTTATGGTGTCTAATAAAAAGAAAAAGACTTTTTTAATTTTTTCGGATATGAATAATTGTATCGAAAGCGCATCAAAATAAAATATCTATCTGGAGGCTGTTATCAAATAATATACGTTGAAATTTGGAACAGCAACTTTTGTATTCAGATTACATGAAATGAAAAAGAAGGTAATACACAAATGCATTACAGGCCCCTTTGAAATAGTTATGTGCAATTATTTTAATTATTCTCATATCTAATATCCAAATAGAAAATCTGGGGTAATTATTGACTTACAAGTAGGCATTTTATGGGTTTCGTTCACGATCATTGATTGCATTCGATTGTTTCTCCAGTTTTCCTGATGGTGTCTTTGCATGGGGGTGTGTCAACCATGTGTTCTTAAGTTCGCAATTCGGAAGGTATTTACCTTAAAATTACATAGTCCCCGTATCCTGACACTAAATGAAATTGCAAGTACATATTTTCAGGTCTCTCTATGGGTATCGAAGTATTTTTAGCGATTCTTAGTTGCAGGTTATTGGAGATAAATATCATTTTTCGAAAGTTCTCATTGAGTGTTATTACGTCATTTGAATCCTACTTTTTAACTATGCCATATAACATAGGCGCTGTTTGAAGAAATTTAATTTTTTTCCGTGTAGATCCCTGTTACCCAGTTGCATACTTAAGAGAAAATGGAAAAAACCGAGAGTCAAGGATTTTGGACGCATTTCAGGATATTTAGATATAAATCATAAGGTGATATTTTTCTAGACGTTAAAGTCATTCTGTTGTTCAAAATTTCCTATGAGCTGAAGAGGTGTAGTCTTCTTTGGTATTCATGGTTTTACAATTTTACGATGTATGTTTTTCGCTACATTAATTGCGATACTTTTGCTTAAATTCTACATATGTTCTGATTGTATCTTGGCTTCGACGGAAGCATTGGACGTACAAAAAATGAAAAATTTAGCCTAGGCGAGTGATTAACGTTCATATCACCCAAATGATGGAGTACTACAGCAAGTCCTAGCTTAATCATAGTGGAATGCTGCTATGTACTCCACCCGTACCGTAAATTTTAGGTATTGTTTAGAAATAAATTCGGTTCTAAATTCATGGAAATTGAAAACAATGGACAAAACTAAAGCATTAAATTACCATAAAATCGAATGGATTTCTATTACTATTTTGTTTTTGTAATTGCAAGAACTTGGGACTCGCATTTTTTTCCCATTTCCCTCTATCAGATTGCCTAGCATTGATATCTGCTCGGTGATCCATATTAATGTTTTCTTTCGCACCAGGTGCGTTATATTCTTCCACTTGATCCGCAAATACCTGTATATTTTGGCATAATTGAACTCTTAAGGCTGAAGCCGTCTGTTTCTATCACCGTTCTCGTTCACTCATTTCCCCGGTCTTCGTCGCATTTTCCATTTCTGCTTCTGTGAAGCTCTTTTAGAAATCGCTCAAAATATGAAGGAAGTTATGCCTATGTCGTATTTGAATGTTTTCATCGTCACCGTAAACCTAGTTTCAAAACTTTGTTTTGTGATCTTGCCTTGCATTTTGCTGCTTGGTAAATTTTCGGGATTTCTATTAAGTCCTCTGGATGCTAAATTAACGGAGAGCTGTACGCTTATTGTATTTTATAATGGTGTTAAATATTTTTACAGGTTAATTATTTTACCAATTCGTATTAGCCTACTCAAATTTATCATGCGATTTAGCATAAAACTAACCCTCAGTAAGGTATTCCTTAGAGGTTTTGAGGGAGTTATTTTTTAAGTGAATTTTCACTTCTGCTTATATTTAGTGTAAAACGTTAATGACAGTTGACTGCTTATCGCTCGTAGTAGTTCTCCCCAATAATAATAAAACTCGTTTCTTTCATTCTCCGCGCTTGCTATTTTAGTGAACTGCTTTCAAAGAGAAATTTAAGGTAACAAGAAAATATTTCCGTATCCCGGAACAACGCAGACCGACAGGGTGGGCAAATAATCAAAGGCAACTTGGCAGTTGAGTGTTTGATGATCTTTTCACGTGCTTGAATGCAATGTAACGTATTTTATTAGGTTCCGTCACGTCTGTCGGGCGAAATAAGGGTGCTTCGATCGTGACGTCACGTTCTACCCCAATTCGTTTACATGTACACTTCTTCACACCCTTAAGCATGGAACCCCTTGGAGTAATTAATGTCTATCTTTTTTATGAATAGCGCAGTGTTTCTATCCCCCTTGCGTGCAAACTTCATTTTGTTGGTTGTGGTGCGAGCTTTTTTACTCTTTTTCCCCCTTCCCTTGAATTTTCATCGTTGTGCGGCATGAATTTATTCGTAGTCTAATAGTATTCCCTCATTTTGAATTTGATTGTTTTGTGTGGGACTCTTAATTTCTTAAAAGGCCTCGTATTTGGTACGAGTGGAACGAAGACCATTCATGAGAGCGAAAGAAGAAATTGGAAAGTGTACCCAGCCTGAATCGTGTGATTCGTGACCACGGCTTCGTTGTATGACTACACCTTCTGGAGATTTATGTGCGAGGGTTGGCGGCATTAACATCCACCCTCTGGCTGTATTTTGCACCCTTCGCGCCCTCTTGAGTAAGTCACTTGGAGAGGTTGCTAGGCAACGGAAGTGTTTGTGAACTAGAAAGCGATGCACCTACTTAAGTAGAGCCTGTTAGTTTTTTCAGACCTCATAATTCACCAGATGTATTTCATTTAGCAAGGATCAAACAATAAAAGAATCAAAGAATAGAGCAAAGAATAAAATATTTACTAAATTTCGTATTTCCTGTATTGCTCTTAGCTTATTTATCAATAGTGTTATCAACGCCTTTATTAAGGTTAGATTGAGCCTAGCAATTAGAAGCCTCGACTTCCACATAGCTGGCCTTTACCAATATGGGTTAATCAGCCGGCCGAAATATGCAGTGCAAATACTTATTCACCTAATTCAAAGTTTTCATCAGCAGTGTTTTCTGATTGATTAACCTCGCGTTGCATTTCATGATGCTCGAGGTTTCAAGCTAATGCAAACCAAATCTGTTAAAAAAATATGTACATCGCCTTCTGCTCATTAATACATTTTCATCTAAGTGTACTATTTTCCATCGTATTTTAATAATGTACCTACTTGGTTGTAAATGTCTAGGTTGCCAAATTCGGTATTACGTGCTTGATTTGGTGTGTGTGGATGTGGCGGTTCTCTTTTTTCTCTCAAGGGCCTACCTTCTGTAATTCCAAATAGAAATTCGTCATTATCCGTCATCAGAAAGGTGCTTGCGTCTAATACGATGGGCTTAGCCGATGCGGCTGGAAAACAACCGAGACCGTGTAATTTTTGCTCACTTGCATAAGGAGAATTCCTTGGGACGTTATGGCTTAGTTTTATTTACTGAGGGGCCGAACTATTCTTATGAAAGAGAGTTTTATTGGATGAGCAAATCGTAATCACAAATCTCTTGCCGTACCCCCGCATTCGAAGGCCTCGCCGCCTGGGCTTAGATGAGCTTTGACAACCCATTTTAACGCCCAGACCCTTTTATTGTCCCCGGTTTATTCTTCCGGTTGACGAGGGGGTTCATTCTTCCGATTCCTGGTTCCAATTAATCCGCCGGTTTATTCCTCATGACACTGCCTCCCTTTTCTTTCCCCGAAATGATGGCCTGCCCCCCTTGTCTCCCGTACGCAGACGAGCCTTACTTTCCTATTCGACCCCTCGCTTTCTCATCGCTGGGCTTTGAATCCTGAGACCGCAGATGACTGCATCTCTGCGTTCTTTACTACTATCTTATTGCAGATTCATCACTTGCCATTCTTCATCTTAAGATCACTAAATGTTATTCCATTTTCTTCCTTACGATACTAAGATAGGCATAAACTTTTGTATAAATTGTCATTTTACTATCAGTTTTTGTGTTTTAATAAGTTTATTTTTTAGGGATTAAGAGCTGTTTTAGTGTGCCCAATCTTCAGCGTCTTTTGCAAGCTCTGGCCATTTACGCATCCGTATTTTTTCCCCTTTTTGCTAACTAACTGCATGATAAATAATTAGTTCATTCGTTTTGTCTCTAGCCACCGTATGTGACTTCAATTTTTGACATTTTAATGAACTATTTTTCTCTGGTGCTGTTCTTACCGGGTAGCAATTGGCTTTACAAAACTTCATCTATTGCCCTGATGTTATTTCTGTCTCGTAATACTTTGTCTTCGAAATAGGCTGATGTCAATGTTTTGTTACGCTTTCTGTAAATTCACAACGCCCATTAGTGTATCTAAACTTTGTCTTCATAATTTTAATAAAATATCAATAAAAAACTCAATGTGTTCTATAATGTCCGAACTTTAGAACACCAGCTCCTCAATTCAACCAGGGCCATCGTTTTGCATAGTCTTCACTAATGGCACCTTTCGTGATCAAGGTTTGACAACCTGGTAAACTTCTTCCCGCCTACCTTCCGTGGTGAGGCATGCATGACGACCATTCAAAATGTCATTCCCGTTTATGTACGCAATGATGATTATCGTCTTGATTTTTTTATACATGTTGAATTTTGCTGGGTCTTTCAGCTGGTACAACTTTTCACAGAAAATGAAAAATCATTTCAGGTCGTTACGAAACGTTTTGCGCTTCGATTTCCATTTTTCTTACTCTTTTGGCCTATTTCAATATTGTAGCCTGGCTGTGGAGGTGATTTAGGAATTGCATCCTTTCATCCACTTAGTTTCCTTCTCTGTATTCAAATTTTTACCCTCATATTTAGCACCGTGACCAACTCCTTTTTGCCCGTGGGATGCTTCATGTGGTGTGCGTGCTTCTTTTTCCATTCTTTGTCTCAATACTCCATTAAATGGATTCCATGATAAATGAGGCCACTTCAATGGCGTGAACTCAGTACTCTTTACTGTCCCTGTTGTGGTACATCAATAAATTATGAATAATCTCTCGGTTGATGTCACGTCACATGCAAGCGGACGAATTCAGGGAATTTAGCACTATTGCAAATGGAAACAACAAGTTTATTCCCTATGCTTTTAAATGTGACTCGTACGCTCAGTTTCGCGAAATCCTGAGGAGTCATAGCAATAGAAATTGGTGAAAACCTATCAAATCGCACTTGAAATCAATTTGCACCGTGTACTTTCATTTGAAATGCTGTTAAATAAAAAATAAATTCTGAAGGTTCTTCGTTCATCATCAAGTTTACGATTAAGCAAATCTGAAAGAAAAGGAGTGGGCAAAAATTCTCGTCGGTGACCAGAAATCGGTTGAAACCAGTCGAGTATCGTTAGGAGTTCCATTGAACAAACTCTTTTCGTGTCCTATATTGCTTTAAAATCCTCCGTCACACTCCTTAAGTCACGTTCGCGAATGATAATAATAATTTTCTCAACTTAAATTCGCACTTAAGGTTTCATGACCCTATAAACGTCGTACTGCTTAAGAAAAATGCCAATTTTTGTCAGGAATACTTCGGAGAAGTTCCTTACCACATTGTTGTACTTACGATAATATTGGAAATGAATCAATTATTATAATTCTCAGGAGTTTGCAAGAGTAGAGAGTAGATCAGACTCAACCAATTCAGTTCATTTGTCTCCTGGGAATGACAAGAAAGTGATCGAAACTGTTTGTCATTTACAATTCGTGAATAAACAAAGTGGTTTTCTTGTCTAAGAAGTCTTCTCTGAGGATGACCTCTCATTAATATTTTGTCTATTTTCGGTGACCCCAGTAAAATCTTCAGATGACTAGGTTGAGTCCTGTTAAAATGTATGCGGAGTTAAAGAAGCGTTTTCATTTGCAATATCCCTTTAAAGCCCGTCGTCTCTTCCGGAACGGCCAGTATAATCGGTTAATTGACAGATCCCTTTAAGCCATCCGCGATCAATGCGGTGAGAGGGACTTGGGCAGGAAGTGACGGACAGGTTGCGGGGAGGAGCAGAGGGGATTCGATCGTTGACATCTTGGCGACCCCCGCGGCGGGGGAGAAATGCATCCCGCCGCCCACCTTGGCTCCGAGCCGCGGGAACGTGTCGCGAGGAAGGGCGACCTTCGGGAATTAATTAGGCCGGCAGTGCACACGTCCTTCTGTCTCTCTCTCTCCCCTCCTCCTACCCCCTCCCAAGCCCCCGCCCCACCGTCCCGCTATGAACGTAGTCGACTCTCGTCGAGAGGCATAACCCTCCCTGTTCCACTCTCCGTCGTCCCAATGCCGGTTGTTTCGGTCACGCACTCCAGTCTGGACGCGGTGTTTTATTTATTTTTTTCGGGGTTCCTGCTCGAGGATTGGAAGGGGGGGGAGAGTTCCCAGACGTTCCTTCTCTTTCTCTCTCTCCCTCTCCCCCACTGCTGAGTCTCATCTTTCCCATGGGTCGTCTGTTGCGGTGGTTCCTGACCACGTGAATCACTCTCGGTGTACGGGTGTAGTAGCCCCTTACTCGTTCCGTCAATTTACTCCCCTTCTATCCGTCCTAACTGCAGCGGGTTGATCAATTCAATTATTTTGCGGTAAATTGTGAGGCAATGGTAACTTGGCTAACAATAACCAACGAGGATGTGCTCGACACTGGGTATGGTGATAGGACATTTTGTATTGCAAAATAATGGGAAGATTGAGTGATTGTTGAAGGTATTTAGGGGCTAATATACTTTCATCCTAATGATAGAAGAAAACTTGTGTGGTGGACGAAGTACAGAATGAAAGAGTGTATAATAACGATAGAAAAGGGTGTATTTTTACCGAAATGAAGAATGAAATCCTGAAGAATGCGAAGTCCTGAATATCATTGATAATAATGCTTGATCAAATCTAACTTGACCAGTAAGTTATCGCTCACAATAAAAATAACGGGAATTCGATTCAAAAACCACCTTCCGGAGTTTGCATTGATGAAGTTGCTTTTTGCTAAAGTTTCCTTGAAATGTCTTCATGCTATGCATACTTTAACCTTGTTAACAATCCCTTAAAATGATTTCTACTCATATTTTTCAGGAGGTTATTTCTCCTCGCCTTGGTTTCATTTAGCTTTAATCGTTTGTTTTTCATTTACCCTTTGATTTGCTATGCAACCGTGCAGATTCTATTCCGTGGGGAATCCAATCGATTGTGAAGCACTTGCGCAGATCTCTGAAGTAATTATTTTCGCCAATTCAGTTTCGTGGATTTTGCTCCAGTCGATAAGCTATGTGGCTACCTAATCCGAGAGCGAATGCACTGATATGTGATTCTGCTGGCCTTGAGTTACAAAACATCTTGCAGCTATCGTATATATTGTAGAAAAAAATCAATTATTAGCATGTAGCATTAGCTCTATTTCAACAAAATGGTCTAAAATGTAATGGTACTTGTCCTTCGACAGTAAAATTTTCTCTTTTTTAGTCATAGAATTTTTGGAATATCGTTTTTCGATTCACCATGAGGTTCAGGGTTTGTGAAGTCTCATTCTTATGCAATTTTTTTAGAGAAATGACCTATCTTTCAATGTTATCGCAGATCTCGGTAAACAAAGGTTTATTTTGTGAAAGAAATCGATGTCTTTTCCTTGCTAGAAAACGAGATCAGGTGGACTTTTCCTTTCGAATGAGAAAGCACTGACAAAATCAATATTTTGCTAACTTTGTGACGCAACCTCGAAGGTAATAAGAAGGTAGTTTGATCTGTTTGTGATAACATTCCATACCGAGGTCCCGTATTCTAAGCCCATCGAAGGTGAGATTCATCATATTTGGAATCTCTCTGTCGCGGTCATCGGTCTTAGATTACATTAATTATGTTCCCAAAATGTGAATTCTGTAGAAACCTGTGCACAATTAGCCATATTGGGTGACTAAACGCTTACTTAACCTCGTATTTAACCGATATACTACGATATTATAACCCCTTACACCATTCTTATCGGTGCAAATATGTGATTGTGGATATAATTGCCTGTTCTGGAATTTAAAAAAAGTTATAAAGTCTTAATTTTATATATGAGACTCATTTCCACTAACTTCATGAATGATTATTGTAAATAGACTGTTGATAATGATCTTAAGCACACAAATATTTTATCACTCCATCATCATAGCCTCTAGGGATTTAATTTTGGAATAGCCCTATATTTTGAATTCTCCCATTTTAAATTATGTGTAAGTTTTACTTTTGATTATTTAGCTATCATTAATGCAAATAAAATATTGAATCAATGAAAATTGTATCAATATGAATTCACTGCTGAATGCTTTTCTGCGGCCCAAAGAAGCGTATGCGTATTTGCCTGTGGATACCTTAGAGTTATACGCCTTAGGAGGACATTTTCATCAATGACAAACGTGTATACAGAGTTTAAGATCCTTAGTCCATTGTCATCTATTACAATGGTTGCACTTGACCTCTTTCTGCTGCTTAGTGTTTGAGATCTTCCTCGTGTGCCGTTTGCGTACTGTACTAACTCTGCTTTTATTCTCTTGCATTTGCGACTTTTATGGAGGGGGAAAAAACAGAAAAAACAGAAAGCAGCAGTGGTATTATGGTGTCTCTCTCAAGTCTAGTGAATGGCTAGTATGACATCGTAGATGGTATTTTTGGAAAAAAGGATGTCGTGTACTCTGACGATAACCCTCTCTGTTGCTGTGAATGGAGGCCAATTGTCGTAAAATGCGTTGTTTATTTTTTTAACATGTGTGACCCGTGGTACTTTATGTGTTAGCAATTTTTCCCATCCTGACGATACCTTATGATCGATCATCGTACAATATTGACTCTCAATGTGCATAAATTGTAAGCTTGCCATTTAATGTAGTTTCCGGCTCACTTGCAACTAATGGCTAGAGTTCGTTACTCCTCGGACATCTTTAAGGCGCCATATTTTTTCTTGAATGAATTCATGCTTACATTAAACCTATTATAAAGAAAATGCTCATATTACATCGAAACTATTACTCGTAATATCTCAGTTTTTTTATTAATTCGCCGCAATTTAAAGCAACTCTATTTGCAGTATTTTCTCCATTTTAGTCGAGGCTGGTATTAAACCGCACTAAAAAGAAATATTAGGAGATTTCGATATATTATTCAGCCTTGAGGGCAATTACATCGTTTGTTAGAGCACAAAAGGCCTTAGATAATTAATATCACGTAAAGTTGGCAACTACAGAAATTTTAACCCGGCATAAAACTCTAGAATTTATCTCCATTATCCGCTGGAAATACTTGAAACACTACATCAAATATAACGATTAATGGTTATTTTTAAATTTTTGTTTATACTCAGCCAAATTGAGATCTATATCAGAGATTTATAATTTCGGTAGTGTGTTATGTTTTACAGCAAAATGCAGTGGATTTTTTTGACGAACTATGTTCAATTATATTCGAGCATTGATTGCGTTAGATGCAGGGATATGAATCTCGCAAATAACTTGCTTGGGGATCATGATAAACAAGCATGTGTTTAAGATATTAGTTCAACATTTTAGTATGGATGCAAGAGGATAGTAACATAGAGAAGGATGAATTTTGTGGTTTCATAATGTCTGCGCCTGCAGTATTGATGGTATGAAAATTAATCCTATCTATAGTAAAAAAAACTTAATTATAGTACATTAAGTCGTAGATATGTAAAGATCAGCTGATATTAACACTTTAAAGATGGCATTGTTTACGGAAAAGAGGGAGGAGTGACTGTATGAATTACTTTTAAATGGTTGCTATGCATTGTGTGCTACAGCTAAGGATATATTTCTGTTTCACTCGTATGTATGTAAGTCAATTTCCTAATTAGAGAACATGATGATCCTAAAGTATTGGTTTCTTTTCTGCAAAGAAGGTATACCAAAAACGTATTTGTCTCCAAATACAATTATTAACATGCTTGAAATTATTAAATATGCAGCGTTCATGATGCCGACAATTCCCAGGGTCAGATTGAGTTTTAGTGTGTACAGACATTCAGAGATTTTGCTGTCCAGTCTTAGTGTTATTACCCCGACTCCAAAGAATCAAATATTTTGTGGGCTGACAAGGAGGGGCAGAAAATAATGCAATGATTCAATTCAAGTTGAAGCATTCACCATCTACCTGTCTGCTTACAACATAACTCAGTTTCCATGGGTTATCTCCATTTATTACTTTTCCAGTTTCCTCACTCCCCACTTTGTAATCTTGGATATTTGTTCGCACTTCAATTTTTACATCTTCTGTTGGTCGCCCACTCAGAAAACGATGTTTTCAAGGAAGCAGTTACGGAATGCATTAAAAATGAGCGTCTCGGTCGTGAATGGGAACTTGCCTCAAATTTACAGCCCATTTCCGCGTGCAAGACTTTCCCAGCCACGACCAAAGATTTCTCGTACCCAGGCCCTGGTTTATTGCCTGTGTGAATTTGCCGGCTTTTGTCGTCGAACATGTGAGGAAGCCCCGAGGTATTCGGGTTTTCGGGCGTCCCGCAAATCATATAGGAATGCGGGTAAGGGCTATTCAAGGCGCAGTGGAACTCATTGTAAGAGACAAGGCCCGCGTTAACGATCTGTCCTCAAGCTGGTTGGCAACCTTTCGTGTTCTATAGCAACGTTGATTAATGACTCCCGATTATCCCGGCTCCTTTCGTGAGGGTCTCTCCATATCTCGCTCTCTTGGTATCGAAAAGCGGACGATCGGACCCCTTTCTATGAAAATTACTCGATTGATTTTTCAATGTGGAATTTAAGATCGGTTTCTAGATTCCCGCCAAGAGTTTTACTACTCTTGTGCACTACGTTGAGCATCGATTAAATTTTTTATTGAGACGCTACTATGATGAAAAAAGGCGATTTAATTTCACTTACATTACTTTGAATAAGTTTCTCTATCTTTATCTCCTCGTGAACAGAACAATCAGGTATTTTACAGCGAGAATTTAAAAACAAAACCTTAGAATGTTAAAAATCATCACGCCGTGGAAAGCGGCCTCCCACCTATGAGGAGGTAGAATCTGTGACCTACGGTTTGGTTGGCAGGGACAAAACCCCATTACCACCGAGGGCGGCTTTCTTAGAGCGGTGTATTTCTCGCACAGTTATATGACCCATTAATTCCGATTTTAACGAAATTAAAATTTAAATTAGCATGGTATCCAAGAGATAGGGAACTGCCTTGTAGTATTTCTTAGTTCCCTTTCAAGTATGTGTCTATCACTTGGTTCTTACAATTATGCAAAAATTAAAATTTCAATTTTCTCTTACGGCTTGTTTTAATTATACAGAAGTATTCAGAAGTAATGTCCTGAAAGTTCGCCTCAAGTGTTGCTAATACGGCGTGAAATCTCTTGGAAGTGTTTCTTTTACCTATTTCAAAATATTTATCGTGATAAATAGTTCAATGTGTGATTTATTTTTCGTAGAAGTCCACTTTACCCGAAAATCCTCTAAGCATGAGTCCTGATTCAAGAAGCACCAAAAATCATGGCAGGACTCCAGTTATAAAAGTTGTGCATTTGCTCGTTGTGGGAGAGCTATATGGGAGGGGACATAACCTCCACGACACGTGTTAAACAAAGCCACCTCTTTCAGCCTTAATACCACTTTATCCTCCGGCCTAACTGTAATTGGCACCTCAAAATCCCCTCGTGCTATCCTTTAGCCTCCAGCGGGACCAAGGTCCCACCCCTGGCTCGTTTCCCGTTGGACTATTGGCGTGTTATATTGTTCAACCCTTAATCGTCACCTCGTTCAAGGAGGATTGATCGAATTATACCCGCAGATCACCCGCACACGCTTCGGATTAAAGGGCATCATTGTATATGGATGATCCCTCTTTTGCCATTCCTACCGATTCGGAGATGCATGTGGTGTTTTGAGGGCGATAAAGCGCACAGCCTAGTCATTTCTAGATATTTAAAATTTAAAAAAGATGTAATGATCTATTTTGCGGCAGGTTTTTTGCGACATTTAAATGCATAAAAGTACAATTCCGATAAGGTAAATCATTAGAAGAGATTTTTGGACGATTTTTGTCCAACATGCGCTTACACTTGGTAAAAAAATCGTCGAAGTCGCAGTTCGTTGAAGTGATCGAACTGTGAGAACTTACTCATCGATTGGTATATTTTAAATTTTAGCTGAGGTTTTTAGGGAAATGCATTTTTTCATTCATTTGAGAACAATATCATCAGTAGATGTGATTATCCAATCAAAACGACTTTTAATCTAATAGAATGAGGAATAATGCTGCAAGAAATTGTGTACTTTCATAGAAGAAACCTTTCTAATTCGTTACGCACACGGAAATAATAATATTTATTATCACGTTAGCTAAAGCTATTTTGCTATGCACAAAAATTACATCCCAAGCACCATTATTCCTTTCACCACTGAGAATGTGCCCAGTTCGACTACATTGTAGGCCTCCACGAATGTATTTTACGTACTCTCTGTAATCCATTGTTGTCTGACTTAATCTTTCTCTACTTTTTATACCCTTACTCCAAATCATCATCATCATCAGTGATTACTGTCCTTAGACAGGTTTCCACTGGACTCCTCTCCATCTTTCTCTATCCTGAGCATCCTCCTTTAGGTCTTTGTATTTTCTTCCTCTTCTTATATCATCCAACATTCCCATCCTCCTTCTTCCTCTTCCTCTCTTTCCTTCTATCTTCCCTTCAAATATGGGGGCAAAAATACTTTTTTTCTTTCCTTGATATTTGGGAATTTTTAAAGTTTTGATTCATCATCCATTTTTATTTTAATAAATTTGAGATCGAGAAGGATGAGGATTATGTTGGAATAGCGCGCTTTTTTCCCTTCGGAAATCACGATCCCCCGAATCATACTCGTTTTCTTTACGTACAAGGATGCCTATTATGTAGTGCGAAACTTGTTAAACCTAATCATGTTTACTGTGAACTTTTGCTCAGCGCACGTTAGGAAGTGATTGGTGCGTTATCGGAGACAGATTCAGAGCGAAAAAATTAATAGTTCCTGAACCCTTTACGCAGTGGGAATTAATTAATAGATTTTCCTGTGGTTGCATTTCTTTTGTGAGATGAAATCTCTCACCGTCTTTCGATTCCCTCTATGGCGCCAAATCCCTACTCTCATCCACGCACTGACTTATCCCGCGGCTTAAAGCATCCGAAGAATCGATTAAACAGAATGCAATCACCGAGGTGGCAGAACCTTCCTTTCCCCCGTTGTTAATCGCTCTTCCCGTGTTTTAATCCCAACAATGTAAGTAGGCGATTAACCTTGGCCTGGAATAAAATCCGCTCGCCTCACCGCTCCGCCTACCCTGCCTGCCCAGACGTGTTTCACGGGGGAGAAATCAGGGCGTTCCGTTTTATTCCGCCCCCGCTCTGCTGCGAGAGGAAGAGAGACATTTTTCGCGTCTCCTTTTCCACCTCACCGCTCCCTATTCAATCTTTGCCCAGAATTCCTGCGAACAAGCGTTCCCTTTCCATTGGAACCCTCGGTCCAATAAACTCCTCGCTTCTTATCTCCACCATCCTTTCCACTTCTTTTCCCTTAATCCCATATCGTCCTCTACCCTAGCAATCCCTTTGCCCGTCCTCACCCTCCTTTAATCACTTGGCCAACCCTCTCTCCGCCTCGGGACCCTGTATTATCTCTTCCCATTCTCTCACCGATTGCCTCTTCCCCCGCCTAATGGACACACTCAGGGGGGCTTGACAGGAAGGGGGGTGGGACAGGTTGGGGAGGAAGCGATCTGGTGGAGGTGGCCCGAGTGTAGGTCGGTGAAGGGTCGGTTCCATGTGCGGGGCAGGGAAGGGAGACTGCAGGCTGCTGGATATCCGATTTCGACGTCGATCGGCGATATGTGAGTAGAAAGTTTCGGGTTCGATACTGAGAGGATGGAGACAATGTCGGCAATATCGACATTCATGATTCAAAGATAATATGGTGGGACTATCGTCACAGCTTGGTTTTATCTCGCAAAACTCTGGTGCATAAAATGTAGATCTAAATGTAGCTCAGCCCAACTTTTTTTATCAGCTTCCGATAATCAGTGAATTCAGGAATTAGTATTCCATCCACTCATATATAAAAAATCTGTTTCACTCAAGCTGAGATATCTTGTACGCACCCAGTTTCTTATTCCTCATTTAGTGGTAATTGGGTTGGTAAAAGCAGCTGGAAGCGATACGGAAATTATTAATGTGGCAAAGACTTCGCGATGGAAACGTTCAAAATCATTTTTCCTATGCAAGCCTTGAAAAGCATGAAATTATTCAAACATATGTATCAATGAATAAATCCGTCTCCTCATATATTCCGATTATCAACATCATGCACCCAAGTGGTGTATTTCATGAATGAGAAGCTTAACCATAAAGATGCAAAAGAAATGAAAGAAAGAAGCTAGCAGAATTCAGCGCAGGTGACAATATTGTTACATTTTGTCTTCAAAACATATTCAAACCATTATATCAAATCATCGGCAGGGCACATAGAATGCTAGTGAAACGTTTTAAGGTGAGAACATGCTGTTTTGGTTGCAGAGATTAATTGTTGAATTTAAATGGGAAAAATGTTGATTATAAATACTTTTCTCGGCCACATTTTTATCAATGAGACCAGTAGAATTCAAATTATGTGGGGAGAAGACATAAATTACATGTATCCTCTGCGTCCTTAGGGACCGTAAAAGCGTGAATGGCTCGAATGGAGCATTAGCTTTCAATTCTTACTAAAAGAAAAAGAAGCTTTTTGGAGGACTACATGTGCTCTTCCTTTGTCGCACTCAACTCAATTAATAGATTTTTCACCTTAAAAAACTATTTTGACCCTTGGGTTCCATTGGCTACATTTTCGTTCAATTTCTCCTGAGGGTGTTTCAGTTTCATATCAGAATTCTAAAGTTATGATTGCTTTCATGTACTAAGCTAACATTCCAAAGACGTAAAAGAGCTCTTATTATTTTATGCCGATCAGGAACCACCATTGATGTTAGGATTGGCAGAAAAACTAAAATGATACCTTGACGTAAATAAACCAGGTTTAATGTGGAAATTCAATCTGTGTAATTCACTAGCGGCAAAGGTATCTTGTATATTTGATTTTTCGATTTATCCTGGGTGGAGCTAAATAAGAAAGTTGTTGATCTAGTCAAATTATTCGCCGTAGATAGTCTCAATATTTAAATTTAATTTCTCCGCTCATTGAAGCGTTTGAAGAATAATGCCAACTGGCCCGTCAAAACAAACTTCATTTCCTTTTTCTCTCAGGGAAATCGACTGAGAAAAAATGCACAACTATTCTCTTGAGTCTCTTCTCTCCCTCCTCACCTGGTGACGGTGATTTTTTTTTTCAGCTCGTACCCGTGACGGGGGGAGACTTTCCTTATTTGGGTCCTCGTTTCGCCTTTTGTGTTCCGTGCTTTTCTCTTTCTATCTCTCTTTTATAGAGGGAGAAAATAAGAACAGACTCCCTTTTCCCTCGTAGCCGTCCGGCAAATGTGAGAGGCCTCTCTTTCCCACCGTCCGCCGACCAACTCTCTCGCAGCTCACTCAAGGAGGATCCGGAATCAGGGCTACGGGTGGGAACGAGGTCGCCATTGATTTACGTCGCCTCTAGTCGGAGTGTCCGAATGTCTCTGTTCCTCTTTCTCTTCACGTGCCCTTATGCCACATCTCTCGCTCTCGCCTCCTCCCTCCCTACCTCTTGCATACCGCCAACAGTTTTCTGCTCAAATATTGGATCGCTTTTCGGAAATTCGGTCGTAGCACTATAAAAATTGAGATTTTTATTTTGAATGACCTTAAACACAATTTTGATATCGTAAGAATTATTAATGGAGTCTTTCTCGTTTTGGAATTGTAGTGACTTCTGTATTTTGGAGTTATTAATTTAAGTTGTCAACTGGCTTTAGTGAATAAGTCCGAAGATACGAAATCCAAATTCCCATTGAAGTTAGTAGGAAAACTGACTACGAAAACGGTTATCGATTGCCTAGGAGATATTTTTACTGCTAACTTTAATTGGCACTCGGATTACCTCGCTTCAAACTAATTTTTGTAATGCACCAACTTGTGCACGTTTATGGCATTATTGCATTTGTAACCGTTATTCACTATGAACTCGAAAGGGTATACGTGTAGAATGTGGAGAAATCAGATACATAGATGGTCTGGGCTTCATATTCTTTATCGCTCGAAAGGCTTATTGCAATTGACTACGATTACTGATGTAAGTTGCCGAAAGGAATTATGCGACTAGGAATCATACGGTTGTCTAACCAGATCCTAAACTTTGTTAAAGATTAATTACGACAGGAATGTTTGCTGCAATACCATATAGAATCAGAAGCAAATTGTTCTAATAAATACCTATAATTTTGATAGTTATAATTGTTTTATGGAATAATTTCCGCCTCTGATGTGGTTTGAAAATTAAATTTAGTTCTCGAGTGCTTCTCCGATTTCATTTTTAAATAATGTTTCGCCGTCGTCTCTTTAATTCAACGATAGTCACTAGTATGTCACGTACTAAAGAAATGCAAATGCTCTGTAATCACAGCTGAAAATATGATAATGACAATAATGAATCGTCATACGTGTGGGTTTTCGTCTTTCAATGGTTTCATAGTTTTTGAGTGACAATCATTCTGCTTTTTCGCTTATTCAGGGTCACCTAAAACTTTTTCCAGAGAGCAGTTGTCATTTTTCCTCCCTCATTGTCTTTTTAATAGCGTAATTCCACTTGCCCTCCTTTATGACATCTCAATCATTTTTCTCGACCACTACACTTTTCCAAGCTTGTTCCACATTCTCCCCTTAATCACCCTATCCTGGCTGCACAGTGTGCAGTGCACACCTTCAAACTATCGTTGTTCACGTCGCAGAATTTTATTCGCTCACATTCTCACCTTTTCTTTAATTAGTACTGCCACTTTCCTGTCATTTAAACGGGTATATTTGTCTCATCTTTTTTCTCTAATGTCGTATTTCAGTTTCAATGAGCAGTTTTTAATGAATTAAGCAAACTATTATCTGTAAGTGAACGTTTCCGCGGGAAATCCTACCCGATTGCTAATGGAATTGATAACTGTAATCTTCGAAACCGGTTTTTCAGCAGAATTAGGCAGCTCTCTACGGGGAGGAGAATTTGGATTGACCTGAAAAGATCTGCTCGTAAAAGCTTCGCATATGCTTCAATACTTTTGATAGGGAGATATGCATTACAAGGATACCGTAATCATAATAGTACACTCTAGGTATTTTCCTTTTGAAGAAAAAAATTTGTCTGAAGTATTTTCGCTATCCTTGATTGCCACCTTTACGGTTCGTAGCTGTGTCGATAGTCATGTATTTTTTTACAATCGAATTCTACAAAGTGCTTCTTTTTCTAGTCTTCGTATTAAATATGTAGACTTGATCTTGGAACATAGGTTTTTATTTTTTAAGTACATGCAATCAGTTGTTAGTGGCTTCATGACAGCGTGGAAATGAAAAAATAAATTTCTGATATGTTAGGGCCTACATTCAACTTTAATAATTATAAAAATAGTGACATATACTACAATAACATGCTACTTAAATAGACTTTACGTTAGCTACGTGATCAGCCGTGCTCGGTTTGTGTTTATTTTTTAAAATTGGGTGTGATTCTAATGATATACAATGGATATATATTTAGAATATCCTTTGCCTTTATTTGCAATAATCTCGACCATCGGATGCTCTTTAGATGGCGGTATGCCTGTTTGCAAACCCCTCTGTCTTAAATGGTTTAGTGCTGCCTTAGTCTCGCCACCACGCTCCCAATCTCCGTCTCTCCTCCCAATTCCTCCCACTGCCTCTCTTCCCTTATTTCCTCTTTCCACTCCGCTTTCTCCCTATTTTCCGGAATGCAGAAAGCTTTTTTATGTGTTCTCTTCCGCTTCAAGGTTTAAGTTGTTCAAATGGCTCCAATTCGCGCGAATGTACGGGAATCGCATTTGAATATTACATCAGCGGAGACATGGATATGGAACTGCCGAGCTAGTCTCCTATTAGTCATTCTCTTTCACTCTGACAGAAACAGTGGTGTATCCCATATGCTTCCTCACATGCTGAATAAGGATAAATATTTTTTATGGTGAAAGAGCGTAAGATATCAATGAGTCGTGAAACATAGCACATCTTCGTAGGTACAAATTACAAAAAATTATATGATTGTCTATGAATCGTTATTTAAAAAAATATTTTCCTGCTTCTTTAAAAATTTAGTTACCTAGGCAACAAAATTACAGGGCCAATTTCAAAAGTTTGTCTCATAAATCGAAATAATCTGCTATTATCAAGTTTTTTTATCGAACTTTGGCCCAAAGTCAACGAAGCCTTCACTTATTCCAGGGAGGCAAAAACCGTGACATAGATCTTGATGATAGTAGTCGCAGTTTCATTGCAAATTTAGTTCATAAATTAAGATTTAAAAATAGAAATTTGCCTCATCCCGTAAAGGTCCTTTATGTTAATTTCTGTCACCGTTACTATGGTTCATCCCGTTCCTCCAGCTCTTGTCTGCAAGTACTAGCTCATAAAAATCTCCCATTTTGAGGAATTACTATTTCCTTCGACAAGTTGCAATATGATGAGTTATTATCTTGGTGAAAGGCTTCTTAGGACTATGTCCGGTGTATTCCAACTGGCGACCACACGGTGATAGGGCGCTTGGGTCACTGCAAGCAGGTATCTGGATATTTTCATTCAACACTTAACGACTTACAACATTTTAGACAACAGTTTGATTTCATCAACAAATTTCGGATACCTTGCTTATGGAAAAACTAATAAAATTTAGATTTTATATGTTGCGAACATCAGAGATCGTGGTAGCTTAGCGGTTAGAGCACTTGATAGGAGGGTCCCGAGTTCAATCCCAGACAAAGCTATCAGACGTCCCCAATTAAGAGAGCTGTTTTGCCGAACGGATAAATATGGGAAATCGTTTTTCCTCCCAATCGTAAAGGATTTCAATAAATTCTAGTCGTAATTTCCTTAGAGGACTTCCTTTTTATTTGTAAACGGCTGGTGTCCCTACGCCCCCTGCCACACACCTTTTAGGCGGCTTGCGGGGTTTTATGTAGATGTAGAATTCTCCAGGTGGACCTCTCTCTCTCCAAGGTGGACCAGAGAAAGGACTGGACCACCTACCCTGAATTTGTGTGAGTCACACGCCTGTGGTTGAGTCCTGAGTGAGCTCTACCCTCGTTATTCCCTACCAACTTTCGGTTTGAATCACCGTGAGTGCATAGAAAATGGGTTTCAACGGTTCAAACAATTTTCATCTTTTAAAATAAATTTAATCGTCTTTTGTCGACTAAAATAGGAGATCGCAAAGCTGTCCAACTAAATTACATCATGAGATGGCGCCCATATTCATGGGCGGTATTGTAAATATAAAAAATTTAAAACGCAGTATACCTCCGTAAGTGGTCATTAATTTGTCCATTTATAGTTTTTAACGGACAAATAACATCTGAACCAATTTTTATTCAAAATTTTCGTCCTACATGACTCATAGTCGTACGTATTTTTACGCTCATGATTAGTGCTCATCCGGTGCCTCTCTCCGCAGTGCTCTTCCTCGTGCGCATCATCCCCCCCCCACCCATCTCATCATTCCCTCTCTCCTCTAATCCCCATCGTCTCCTCCCTTCATCGCCGGCAGCACCCAAGAGAGGCTCTCCACTCCCGTCGAGATCCCACGTTCAAATTCAACCGGAGGCTGTTTTGCGACACGTTGAATCCACAACTCCCACCCCGCCGTCCTGGTTGACGAGAATGTACCTCGGCCAGCGCATTAGACTCGCTCCGGAGAAGGAGGAGGGAGGAACGAAGGAGATGGGGGAGTTGGCGCTCTCAAAGCCCACATTTGAACCGCGTGAAAAATTCACCAGAGGTCTCCCTTTTATGCCTCGCGCCTCCTCCTCCTCACCCCACTTTACTCCTCTCCCACCCACACCTCTTAACCTCCACTCATGTCGCTCTAACCCTCTCGTTTCCTCTATTTTCCCGTACTTTCTCATTTTCCTTTTCTTGCGCTTTTATGCCTGTGAATATTTTACCTACGTTCCATTTGCATTCCTTCATGTCTTTTTCGTGCAATCCTTGTAAAATAATTCGGCAATTTTTTTGCCCTCCTCCTAAATTTTCTAATTTCATCCTTTTTGTGGTTGTGAATTGAAAAAATGTCTATTTCTTGTTCCAAGCTAGTATATGTCTAATCCTCAAAAATTAATGTTAATGATGTAACTTTTATTCCTTAAATTTTTTTATTCAAAGTTTTTACATCTTCAGACTGTGGCCAGTAGCAGCGTATTTTCACAAATGGACATTTTCCCTTCATTTTTTTGCCCGCTTTTTAAACTTTTTATCCTTTATCAGGGCTCTACTATAAGTTGGTTTTATTAAATCACCTTCTATTGTTTAGGTTCAACAGATTCAGGCTTCAATTGGTGGAAGTTAGACATATTTAAATAAATAAAAGATTGTAGCAATTATCCACAAACATTTTTCTCGCGTACAACGCGTTTCGGCTCACAGAGCCATCATCTGGTACAGAGTCAACATCTGGTACAGTCTTGCTCCAGATGATTGTTCTGTGAGCCAAAACGCATTGTACGCAGTAAAAAAATTGTGGAAAAGTGCTACAATCTTTTATATATTTAAAGTCTGTTTCTTATAACGTGCGTGATATCAGAAAAACGTGGCGTGTAATGTCGAAACTTAGGTTGTATTCAATCAATTAATTTGAACTCAGTTGCCACTTTTCATTCACAATTCTTAGTTGATTCCACAGAGTGAGAATTTCCAAAGGGAAAAATATGGAATTCCAGTTTTTAAAAAGTAATTTGTCCTGACTGGAATTAGTACTTGGATCTCCTGAATTCGTGGGTTTCAATCTCGGTCAAGCCTTTTCATCAGTGGAAGTTGCTCACATAAAGTGCTCTTGCGAGTCACTCGCGGCAAGGGAAATAATCCCTTCTTATGGCTCTGTTGGATAAGCAGTGATTTACTCTGCATGTATTTACTTTAATCCCTCGTTTCCTCCGTTGATGTCTTCAATGAGTTTATTGGAGGAATTTTGAGCATGCATATTTGCTGGGAGGAAAGTCGTTCATCTTATTCTGAACACGAACCAATTCCGCCAAATTCAATGTGAATGAGCATAGCATATAGCACTATATCCCAACGAGTCATAAGGTGTTCGAGTGCAGATTTGGGAAATCGTGGTTCAAGTCCATGTCTAGGTGAATTATTTTTCCTCTGAAATATTTTCGCAGTTCGATTGGATTATCGAGTAAGTCTGTAAAGTGCAACTGTTGTCTAATCCTTACTTGTTTAAAAATCATATTCTATAAAACATATGTTTTTGAACTTCGGTAAGAATAGTTGCCTATTATGGCTTACGGTATGTTATAATCCTACATAGTGCCATTACAAACTTTTGTTTACACTGTTGGTTAAAAACTTTAAATTTCAATTTTCACCCTATTTGCTCCTTTATTCAATATATGGCAGGATCATAGTAACATCTTTTATTCATTTCATTTTAATAAACTGTGGTGAGAGCAAAGGTTTTCCCCCTCGCGTTCGTATATCATCATTCTGGAACAAAAAATATGCTCCTATATCACGCCGCGGGAGTGATATCGTGATGTTTTTCCCCGGGGAGCCTTAAACTCGTCCAAATTTAATTATCTCATCAGGACGTGGAGGTTTGGGGGAAGAGCGTTCATGAAAATTAATTACGCTCCTTAAAAGCCCCGATGACTGCAAAGATACACTTTCAGTAGTCGGCCAAAGTTCTTCCATATTGCGTGGAAGGGAACACGGGGATTTCAACTGGGTATCTCCCCCATCTGCTCATATTTTTTCTGCAAAAATCCCATCTTCCCAATCCCCCTGAGCCACTATCTTCCTCCCCACCGCAACAACCACTTCCCTTCCCATTTCCCGCGCACGTCCTGATCCCGCATGCCTTAGCTCACGTACCCCCGCTCCCTACAACCATCCGAGCTACGCTCTCTTCCATTTCACCTTCACCCTCTCGTCTCCCCTCCTTATCTGGGCGGAACAGACTTAAAGCTGCCTCAAGCATGTGCGTACATGAAGAAATATGTTTCCCTGAATCCTTTGCGTTAATCCAGCGTACGATTTAACCCTCACTATAACTTCCCGTGACAGCGCCGGTTATTGCCAAACGTGTTAAGACCGCCAACGGGAAGTCTTACTCATTTGTAGTCTACCATCGTAAACGAAACTATATCCAGTGCTGTATCTCAGTTAGGCTTGACTATTAAAGGGTGTCTTGTAGCGAGCTACCTTTGTGATTACAGGCTTGAGTTGATAAAGTGAGTCAATATATTTTATATTAGCTAGCCGTTGATCATAATGCTTCTTACTTTCATCCAATCAACTTCAAAGATTTTTCTAATAATGCTGGAGGATTTATCAAAGCCGAATGTATAGGATCTTATTTCCTGTACTTCTCCGCATGTCATTGCTTTAAAAGTATATTGCCGGTTATGGAACAAATATAGGGAAATGAACATGATGCATCTTCTAGATAACCACGGTTTCTATCCTTTCCCATCTAGGACTTGCCCCTTCAATTCGCTGTAGGCCCAAAGTTCACGTTACGTGAACGATTGCGTCTCTGAAGCGTTGTCATGTTCTGGACGTTTCAAAATACTTCTGAAGCACTTCCTTACAAAGTATTGTAAGAAAACATTTTCTCATTTTAAATTATATATTTTATTTCTTTTGCGATTGACTTTGATACCATTTACTTCGAAATTTTTTGGTCTTATTGATGCCTTCACATTTCTCATCTTAGTTATTTAATCTCAATAGGTACGATGAATTTTTTATTCCTACCATTTATAAAAATTATTATTATTTTCCTATACCTCTGTAATCGAAAAAGTTGATCCAGCGACCGGTACAATAAAGGCTTACAATGTGCTGGAGGAATTTTTATGGAGGTTTTTTTTTCGTTTAAATAAATTTCACTTCACAAAACATGTTTGAAATAAAGTATTTTAACTGAAAATGTGTTACTGCAAAAGTTTTCTTGGGTGTTCATACGGTTACCAGCTGCTGATGTCGTCAACATTTCAACGAGTATTTCAGCTATCATCACAAACCCCGGAACAGACTTTGGGAGATATTTCTTACTGCAGTAGGCCAGAATGAGATCATTCGTGGCTTGAAACCTTTCAAAATATGGTGTATTAAACTAATAAGTAACTTACCGAATTGTTAAGAGATAAATCCAGGTTTTTGGAGGAATACGAGTACACGAAAGTACGGATAGGTATGATGTGTGATAAAAAGCAGGCAGAGAAAGATGATTGAGATGGTTTTAAGGGGAGTGAAAATTTTCAAATTGAATGTTTCCCGAAATATTTTCAAATTTAACGCAAAAATATGCTTAGGAATGAAAACTAAGTGGGAGGTAATGCTAGTGATATAGAATGATAACTTTAATGAGGCATCAGAGTATTTTTAAATTAAAGCATCTATTTAACTTGCATCATGATAGTATCCCGTAACTTACTGGTGTGGATAACTTCGTAAGTACATTTATAGCAAATGTAAAAGCTTGTGAATGTTTTAAAACCGAAAGTATTTTGCAAGCAGTACCTTGTTCAACTGAAGATTCTTGTATACTGGAGTATATTATTAGGTAGGAATTCCAATGTTAGGGAAAGTGGACTCACTGCTGTTAATGGACTAAACTTTTATTCAGAGGAGAATACCAAGAACCGTCTTTACACCACAAAAATAACTTTGAAAACCTTGAAAGAATTTGAGTCATTTTCGTAATCCAATCTCATCCGTGAAGAATTGCAATTTTCCGCGGCAAATTGACTAAGAACTTGGGTTCGGGAACTCTTCGGTTAACACAGGCTTCAGATGTCGATTTTCACCGAAATTTTGTATGCATCGTCTGCGACTACTTCACTCTGAGGACGATGACAGACTATACCTTCGAAACACCGGTACCAATCATCCCCTTGATACGTTGGGATACACGAAAACTTATCTTACAGCCTCATCCATAATTTCCATCATGGATGTGTTTAATTACTATCGGATTTTTTGGAGAGAAATATTGCCTTCACCTATGAATTGCTAGACGAGCCGAGTGAACACTAGAATGGATGCAGGAGAGCGTAGCTGGGCGCTTGGCGCACCCCACCCTGCAACCAGGACCTCCGCCCCCTCCCAGGAGGCTTTGAATCTTCATCTCTTCCTCCTTTTCTCCGCTCCTCATCATCAAGACTTCCTGTCTCCCCGACCCTTCCCCCCGTTCCTTTTTCCCCTTGTGAGAGCGACCCTCTCTCTCTCTCCATGCTACGCGGCTTAAGGGTACGGCCTCATCCCAGCTCGGTCGATGGCCCGAGGCCCCTAAGGGACGAGACCTCTCTCGCTCTCTCTTTCTTTCTCTTTCGCCATCGACCGCGAGAGTCTCCACACACATTGTCCCATCTCCCCGCTCCCTCCCTCCGTTGACCTAGGCCTCTCACCTCCTCCACTCTCGTGACTACCTTCCCAGGCCCATCTCCCCTGCTCGTCCAGCTCTTCCTACAACTTCCCCCGGCTGCACCCGTCCTAGATCGCTCGCGGATGGAAACAGTGGCCCAAATAATGCCAGTTTAGTGTAGAATTACCACCAAGTCCTAACGTTAACCTATGAATTACGGAGCGCTGTCTCAATTGTTGCATTTTTAAGTGCAAATATGCGGGTTGCATTCGCTGAGAAGTATTATTTATGTTTTAATTATGCAATGTGAATTGAAGTAAATAAATTTTGGAAATACTGCTTCTTAATAAATTGAGTCAACTCGGCTCTACACGTCTTATTATACTTTTTACTGTCTCATGGTTATTATATTTTCAATTCACTCTTTTAGTCTGAAATATTTAACCCTTATATATTTAAGTATTAATGACAATCTGCCTCCGTATCTAATGAAAATCCAGTGACAGGTTATCCAGGAGCAATATCGTGCTGCAGAACGCATTGTCGAAGTGTGTGGTTTAACGGTATATCCCGGAAGTCATGCTTTTATTGAATGAGTATTAAATGGATACAGGAGGATGTTAGTTCCAGATACTGTTTCGGAAGTGATCAACTTTCATTAAAAGTATCTGTAACAGTATTGTACTATTCCGTCAGTTATCCCTCGTTTTCAGTGTTCTTCCCCGCCATTCTTCCCCTAGTTAATTTCTTGACGAATTCTTTTCGAGAATTTAAATTTAATTGCACCGTGCCTTTTTTGTAAGAGTGATCTCATGGAATTTACAATCCTTCAAGGCGTGAGGCCACTAAATCGCCTATCGTGAAAGTCAAATAACTCAAACATACTTTAAATAGTTAAATTTCTCATTCGCGGTCGTTCAGTATCAATTGATTTGAGAAAATCTAGTCATAATTTCTTTCTTAACTTGTAAGCGAAGCTTTGATTTTTTTGTATCTTTACAGCTGAATTCATGACAGAGATTTCGAATCCTTGTTTTACATAGCAAGTAATGTGTATTTATTATCCTGTCAACAAAGAAAACCATGGTCATATCTCGCTGGGGAAATGTGTGATTGTGTAGCGTTCTTGCTGGTAAGAACGTGAGTTTTATTGGCAAACTAGCAGAAATACCCAAAGATTATTATCGACTGGCTTGACAAAAGCAAAGAGTCGTATCAATACCGAGAAATAATAATTTCAAATGATAGAGTTTCCATTTGTAACCTCAATTAAACAGATTTTATTGCCCTTTTATCGCCTTAGAGCTTTTCGTTGATATTTTTAGGAACTTCTTAACTTTGTTCACCCATCCTGTCCTTTTTATATATTTTAAGGCCGTAACTTTAGCAATAATCCTAGATATTTAAAAGAGATTTCTTTTCTTGCACCGGTGTGCTGATTGAGATCGTCATCGTATTAAAGAGTCTAATTTGATCAGCTGGCTTCACGGCTTCAAGTGCTTTCAGAGAACTACTTCTCGGAAATCCCGTAAAAATCATTAGAGTTTGAGGGCCATACCGTATGATGTAGTAGAATTAGATTTACTGTTATGTTCATAAAGTAATTTTACTTCGATGGTACAATATTGATGCCATGAAAAACGTAAATACCAATTGACTTGCATTCTGTCATCACTAACTGGTAGGAAAATGGACGTCGGAATTAATTAAATTCATTATTTCTTCGAAATGCCAGTGGAAATGCTAGCCCTTTATCATAAGTGAAATTAGCCTTAAGTAATGTAATATGGCCCAAGGCAAAACGTTTTCTTATATTGCGTATTCACTTTTCATCCCTCTAATCAAAGGGGCCAATTTTGTAATTATATATAATAATAATTCCCCCTAATTCAGTTGCTAGAAAATTTTCAAGGTGTAATTTTTTTCAATTGTGGGGAGAATAAACAGACAGTATTGGGCTACATTTCAATTTTTTATCTGTCATAAGACATCTTATTAATTTAATTTTCAGACTTCAGCATGCGGTTGGGTATCACGTGCTATTCCTAACCTCAGCGATCATTTCCTGCCCAATTAAGTCAGTTAAGTGCATACAAACGGCTCCATTATCATGTACGTCTAATAGGTGTCATTAGTACTTTTCCGACTGCCCAAATTACACGTTTAATATATCTGACGTAAGTCAAGGAAAAATGATGAAAGCATGGCTTCTTGTTACGTTTGGATAATGACTTTAAGTATAAGTTTAAAATTTTAATTGCTATCTTAACATTCGTATGAAAACTTCGTGGACCTCGCGATTCCTTCTACATCCTACACTGCAAGCCGTTTCAATAGGCGTTGTGGTGACATGTCCAACGACACCAGACGTTTACCTGTATTTGTAAAAACTTGAGTTTTGCGTTGGTAGGTGCGTGTGGTTGGTGTAAGCTTTTGTTTTACTGTGGAGAGATTCCACCATGTCTCTTAAGATTCACTCATTTTTAAATCAAAATCAGGGCTTTTTTTAAATCATGTACTCAAACTTAACTTCCTTTTCGTTTTAGTTGGGAAATTATTTCTTAATTGACGAAAAAATACTCTGCTCGCATGTGCAACTCTTCTTTTTTGAGTCTCCACCTTGCCCAACCTACTTCCCGCGGCGCTCTCACCAACTCCTTTCGCCTCCAAGCTCTCCTTCTCTTCTGCCTTCCACCTTCTCAAGTCGTCCTCTAGCTCTCAACTCGGACCTCTTCTCCGCCAGTTCTCTTCTCTCCCTTTCTAACCTCTCCACGCTCCCTTTTCCCCGTCGCTGTGGTGTTTTTTTCCCTTCTCTCTCTTCTGCCTCCTCCTCGTGTTTCTTTTAAGGTCATCCCCTCGGAGGAGATAACGCACACCAATTACGCCGCTCTCTCCGCTTCCTCGTCAATTGAATATGCAAGGGGACGGCTTTCTCATTTTTTCGCCTCGTCTTGTCCTCTTCAGCCGACGACGACGGTGCGTGTACCTGCGTTTTATTCGAGACGGGGGGTCAGCCTCGTCGTCTGCTTTGCCACTTCTGCCGTTTTAAAGATTCTCGTGTAGACATCTCAGGGTGGTAGTTATTTTGCTCTGATTTCTACTTCCCCGTGTTTTTCACATCGCTTGTTGGCCTCAAATTATCCACAGGAATCTTTCAATTGGCAGGAGACACAAATACTGTCTACGAAAGAGAAAGAAAGTTATGATGTTACCGTCTTTTTTTACTTTTCATCGATTCATTTTGTATTTTGTTTCTATAAGGGTGTGATCTTTGTGAAAACCAATTTCAGTGTGTTGAAACTGTGGCTTAAAAACACCTTGTAAATGTATCTAATTCATCTCATAGGAAATGTCGTAAAATGTTTGAATTAACTGTTACGAAGAATTTATCCGATTGAAAATGTTACTTATTTATATATTGCGAAAAGTGGCTGAGTCAATTTATTTTTTTGGCACTTAACCATCTCCCGAAGTATAATGGTGAAAGGTATATGTAATGTGTGTGCATCTACACTTATTGAAAGAATGAACCGCCGTTGAAGCAGCATTACAATTTTATGAGTCTAAACTACGTGAAATTCGTTTTCTTATTTCGAAATTATCGTGTTTAGTGTATTTATTTGCTTAAAAGCTGTATTTAGATGTTTTTTTTATAAAATTTATACTTGCTCTATGATCAGATACCTACGTGAACGTCGAAATGAAATCTCATTTATTCCTTTAATGCCCTTGGATGTAAGCCTGAATTCACTCCTTGGACCGCATTTAATTTAATGCTGTCTTGGACCGCATCCCGTGCCCAGCCAAATGATATAATGAATATGCAATAGTTATCATTGCGTGGCTCAAAAAGCAAATGGACCTCCCACTTTTTGACTCAAAGAAATTCCGAATCCGGCGCATTTGCTTGTATGAGACTGTCGCATGAATTCGCATCTCGAAAACGGAACCTGTTCACCATAACTGCGAAAGTAAACTAGAATATGTGCCAAGTAACTACGCTATGTATTTTTGTTGCCATTAACATTGGTATCACAAATGTCACTAGTAAATACGCACTGCTGCATAAATCCTATGTTTTATCTAGCTTTTAACCATTCAGAGTAAATTTGGCGGTGGAGTGAATGTAAGCCGAATACAAATGCTCGCGGCGTGGTAACCTGAGTTTTAGCATTGGGCTCCTGGTCGAAAAATATTCGGCATTGCATTTAATTAGTTTAAAAATGGAAATGCGGTATAGCAATGGATTTTGTATCCTCGTATTCATCAGGAGTGAATCAGAGCTAAATCTAACCATTTTATGAGGTGAAATCGTTTAAAATAACCACTATTAAAAATTGGGGTACAAATAGTGAAAAAACCTGTTTAGTTAGGTATTCGCTGGATAATGTTGTGAAAATTTTACCTAAATCAAAAGCTTGTAATTTAGACGAGATTTTCATGAAACTTTTCTGTAATTAGGCACTTGATAGTGTATTATTCTCCCTGGTGACAAGCCAATCGTTGAAAATAGTTACTGACAAGAATGAAGAACCCAAATGCCATGAATAACGCTGAGTAATAATAACCATTGGCATAGATCGGCATGACTTCTTCATATTTCGAACAATTTTTTACTCACTAATTGAGATAAAGACTATAATACACGATTCGGAATGAACAGGAGGTATATCGATTTCTGCCGTGATAAACATCTATAGCTATTCTGCAGATATACGCTTTAAAAGATGAACGTGCCCATTACTATTTCTATCCACTTCTCTAGCCCACGGACAAACGCGAATAATTGCAATGATAGGGAAAATCACATATTAGAAATGTTAGGTGTTTTTTTCATTACGCGATACCGGAGAGGATGGAAAAAATCGCAAGAACACTCAGCCAGGGACGACAAGAGGGGAAAAAAAGCATAGGGGGAATGGGGAGCTTAAATGAGTTAAAGACCAATCCGTTTACGGAGGAGGCCAGCGGGAAAATGCGGGTGAACCTAAAAATCTGAAGGCAATGGGAGGGCCGACTCGTTTTGTATCGCTGTCCGATTGTTTATGTGAGCGTCACTTTGCTATAATATGAAGGAAAGAAGACAGCGTCAATTTCATGACAAATCCCTAGTATATTCTATTTATTATACTCCATCGACTGGCTACAAGAAGTGTTCGGGATTTCCAATATAGCAATATTTTATTGAATTTGCTTGAGAAAAGCAGACTTATGGTACAAAATATCTTACAGCGACGATCTCCAAGCAAAGATTTAATGTAGATTACATTCTAATATTGAGTAAAAATCAGTTTTGGTAATACCAAACGGTTTGAAGTTAATACGGGTAGTTTTCTCCCACCTAGTCTGCTGAATAGTTAGTCTCCCGCAGGAACCTCAAATGTCAAATAGAGATTCAATTTTAATCTGTTGGGATCGGCGGAGCCATTTCAATTTTTACTTAATGGTAGTACTTGCACGAAACAATGAGAGCTGAGATATTTTTATCGGATACCTGAGTAAATTAAAGTTTCAATTCTGCCGATTCGCCTACCTCATTTGATTTTCAGGTCAATCTTTCGTATTCACCTGAAAATCAATTTTTACCAAAAAAGGTACCAATTTTTCTCTGAAATCAACGATAGCATGTTTCTTTGATAATCAGTGATTATATAATTTGTAATGATACTATTTTTGTGGTATTGTGTTGACTCCTGGACGTTTACACAAATGTTGTGGGCGAATGATATATTATTCCTCTTCAGCCTAGAGTGCGAATTAATTTTTTTATCGTCAAGTACTCGCAAACTAAGAGTTTCCACAGATTCCATCCAAAAAAATTAAGCATGGAGAGAGCAACTAAGTTATGAACATTTCCAGAGAAAGATCTTATAACTGAAAAGCGTGTAATTATCTTTGAATTCTAATGGGTGAAATTTACGTTAAGCCATACTATTATCTGATTCTGTGTACCGCTACTTCTCTGTTTCATCACCCCCATTGAGAATAACGGGGTTATTTTTGCTAATAAGAATATAAATGCCGTAGTGATAAAAAATTCACTATACCGAAGGAGTCACGGTAAAAATAAAAAGAGGGCACGTTACCACACTACTTTTGGCGTGACTGACAAATGAATTCTGCCACTGAGTTCAAACTACGGAATTTACATTAATACATATTTACATTAATTACTTAAGTTAGCTCATAAAAATGAAGAATCATTAGTTTCAAATAAATGGTTGAATTTCACAATTATTTTGTACATTTACTTTACGTTTGAACAAAAATGGATGTCACCAATGCGAAAATTTCGTATATTCCAAACAAAACAAATGATGATTTTTTGTTATAGTCCTTCAGTGGCAATTCTGGCCCTAAAACTCATCATTATGGCGGCGTAGACATGGGAAGCAAGCGCACTGCCGGAATCTGTGAACTTGGGTAGTCCGTTCCGAAGCCACTAAAGAATGCCTGGAAGCTAAAAAGCCATGTGAAGTTCTTTTTCATAGGATATAAAGCATGCAAGTTGCCTACGAATTCCAATCATCTGCCATTGGTACGTGAATGGGGACAGTTTACCCAGAGAATTCCTACCAAACGAACGTCATTCCATGAGTTGCGGTGTTACACTTTTATTTTCTTTAATCCCAGGCTCATGTCCAATGGACTTACATGGAAATACGTATTTCTCAATTTAAACGGATCAATGCTTGGATTAGGAAAATTAAAAATAAATTGATATTTTTTCAGTTAATATTTACACTGCGCAGATATCGAACTGGAACTAGGCTCGGAAATAAGCCATTATAAGAAAAAGAACAGCTTTCGAAGTAAAAAAAAAGACCGATAACCTAAGGAAGCATAATTAGAGTAAAATTTTTAACTTCCTTCGACGAAAATTATATGTAAAAGCAGAAAGTTTTATCATTTTCGCCGGACTTGATTGACAATTAGAAACGGAAACGTAAACAGACACCAAGGATCTAAAAGGGGCTTAAAGGATTGCCTTCGAATAAGAAGGCATCTTCTAAATCAAGCTCGAAACACTCCAGAGATAAGGCCATATAAATACAAGCAATGTATAGCTCGTATTGACTCATGAATTAAATACTTAATTACCAAGGATTAATAAAATAGCCAATCTGCGTCCTGTTAGTATTAAAATTTCCAACAAGCTACTTTCCTTAATTTCATTCCATTTCACTCTCCTAGCTGTTAGAGATACCATTCATGTAAAAGAAAAATTATCCGCTTTTCAATGGCAGCTAAAACTTGCAATCTGTTATTTTCTTCTTCTTCCTCTTCTTCCTTCCAGGATTAGGCTACTAAGCCTGTTTCGGCTCCACATTACCATCTTTTTCTTGGTCTTCCTATACTTCTCCTGCCAAATGGTTTATATTCCATTGCTTGTTTTGGAATTCTTTCATTTGGCATTCGAAGTATAGGTTCCTTCCACCTATATTTGTAGTCTTGTAGTTTGTCAGTGACTGCCTGGACACCCAGTTCATCTCTTATTTGAGTGTTTCTTATTTTATCCAATCTTGTGCAGCCTTTCTGAAAATTAATCTTAAAAATTTCATTTCCGATGATTCTATCTGTTTTATTTAATTATTTTTTGGTACCCAAAATTCTGATCCGTAGAGTACAGTAGGGACTGCCATCACTTTATAAAATTTTATTTGAGTTTCTTTTCTTGATTTGTTTTTTAGAGTTCTTCTAATTGTGCCACATATTCTCTGGAAAGTGTTGCCTTTATTTATAATATCTTTTTCCTCGTCATATGTTATATCGCATCCTAAGTACTGGAAGTGCGACAAATGCTCCAGGACTTGATCCTAAATAACAATTTTTGTTCGCATCGGGTTGCTTCCTAAAAATGCCATAGTCTTTGTTTTGGTTTTTGAAATTCTCAGGTTGTATAGTTTGCTCAACTGATGTAGTCTGAGTACTGCCATCTGGAGTTTGTCCTATTTATCTTATAGGTTCGAATATTTTCGCGGCGTTGATTAGATGATCTCTGCATTCTCTTCGGGTTTTCACCGCGTCCGTTGAGTTTTGGCGACAACGCTGACTGCAATGTCAGCGAAACTGTTGTCGAGAATGCAGAGATCATCTCTTTATCTTATAATATAAACTGATCGTCAGCTAACAGCATTGAATTTAAGTATTGAGATGGTCCCAATTCTATGACTCCTTCCATATTCTCGGAACGTCATCTATATATAGATTAAACAAGGTTGGGGATAGGCTGCAACCCTGTCTAACTCCGTCGTTAGTGACAATGTCTTGAGTGAACTGTTTCCCAGGGTCAATTACAATTCTGGTGTCTCTGTATAGACTCTGGGAAGCTTTTATTATATATTTAGGAAGCCCTCTTTTCTTCATAATTGACCATAACATTTCTCTACTAACACGATCGAATGCCTTTTCAAAATCTATGAATGTAAGATGCGTTTCTTGATTAAACTTCCTTCGTTTTTGAATGATTTGTTTTAAAGTAAAAACATCGTCATTGCAAGATCCTCCCTTCCTAAAGCCTTCCTCTTCTAATAAAATGGTATCTGAGATAGCTTGTAGCCTTGTATTGATTATTCTACTGTACATTTTATATGCAGTATTTAGTAGACTTATACCTCTGTAATTCTCTGGGTTATTTCTCTTTCCCTTTTTAAACATTGAAACAACGTTAGCCACATTCCAATCCTTTGGTATTTCAAGTTTTTTCCAACAAATGTTGTATAGATGCAGGATTCTTCTTTGTTGGGATGTACCTCCACATTTTATCAGCTCTGATTCAATTCCATCCATGCCTGCAGCTTTCCTATTTTTTGTCTTATTCAGAGCATATTCGAGTTCTTTCAAGTCAATAGGGTCTACTCCTATTGTTTCTTCTCGAGCGTTGATCGTATCATCTAATGTTGGATCATACCATAATCTCCTATAGTGTTCTATCCATTCTTCCTTCGGTATAACATTTAGTTGAGCAGTATCTTTCTCTGCTTTGTTGAAATGTTTCATTAGTTTATATGCTATTTCTTGTCTGCCATGAATATCATCCTCTACACCCGTTATAAATATCATGAATCATCATTGATGTCATGGTCTGGTTTTATCTGTTCGAGCAGTTGTGTAATCCTGTGTTGGTATAGATTTCGAATACTACTCTCTTTCAAAAGGTATGTTTTGAAGATTTTCTTTACTTGACATTGTTTCTTTTCCGTATTTTGCTTGTTCCACCTTGCCTATATTTGTATTTTTGCCTTAACAAGGAAATGATCTGTGCATATATTTGCTCCCCTATATACATGTGTATCTGTTATCCTTGAGGCTAATTTTCGATTTACAATTATGTAATCAATTAGGGATCGGTGACCCCTGGCTGACCAGGTAAATTTATTGATATATCTTTTCTTGAAAATTGTGTTTGTTACTTTTAATTCGTTAAAAGTTATAAATTCTATTAATTTACTTCCGTTTTGGTTCAAATGGTCTTCTCCATGTACTCCAATCAATTTTGGAAATGGCTCTTTCCCAATTCTAGCATTTAGATCACCAGCTATTATTATGTAGTCCCTGTTATTTAACTTCCCTATTTCTTTTTGCAATTTCTCGTAAAAAAATCTCCGTTTCTTCCTTTTTCCCATATTTAGGTGCATATGTTCCGAGTATTCTTAAAAAAACCCCAAACAAATTTGAGTCGTACAGTTATTATTCTTTCGTTTATGAAAGTGTATTCCCTGATGTTATTTTTCCATTTTTTGTCTATTAAAACATTCACTCCACAAGATGCTCTTTTATGCTGATCAACTCCACTGTATATCATTACGTAATCTTCCAAGTCTTTCGTCCCTTTGAGTTTCTTCTTTGTTTCAGTGATGACCGCGATATTCACTTTGTATCTTTTAAGGGTGTTATTAAGGTCTAACTCGTGATTTCCTAAGCCTTGTACATTTCATGTGGCTATGTATAATATATCCGTTATACCAGTATTCATGTCCTTACTTTTGCCTAGTCGTCGTCTATTGGATCCTAACATATTCCGAGGCTCTCTGTGAGTTAAAGAAGATTTTACGTGGGCAGGTTACCGGCCTGTCGCACAACCCCAAACCTTGAGGACCAGTGGGCTACCTTGCTTGTCCGTCCCCTACCCTTCGACCTGTCTGGCTTGGGTGGCCCTACCAGGAGCATACACTCCCCCCAGCATAGCTCTCCGGGTCATTGGGGCACTCAAACCTCTCCACCACGATAAGGTGCTAGCCCATGGAGAGGATCTGTTATTTTACTGGATGAAAAAATACTTGTCGTTAATATTGTCACAAATTATTTTCATTAATGTAATTAAATAGGAATAAAAATATTTTTAGTGATTTTAATTTTCCTAGTTTTCTCAACGAGTCGCACATGTTGATAACAAATGAAATTTCATTTAATCTATCACGTGGAAAATGAAAATTGCACGGTGAAGAAAAAGTATTTTATTCGATTTCTAGAAGAAAATGCGCACAGAAAAATCCGAAAACCAAATGAGCTTTTCGAATCTCCCTGGCGTGAGGGTGAAAACGTGATAAACGATTCGTTTTGAGGGTAACGAAGGGAGAAAAGAGGGGTGAGAGGAAACGATTCACTTAGATTTGACTGAGAGAGTACCGCGGTGAATTGCCATTTGAAAGGGAGCCTCCCTCCCGCTGAATGATCATGGATTCCTCGGTATGCTCCCGACACGTGCTGATGAAAAAAATATCCCCTTTGAGTTCTGAGAACGAGCCCGGGATAAAAGCGAGCGTACTCAACTCAATAAACAGATCAAAATCACTGCTGCGTGTGCGCGCGTACGCTCTTCCTCGCAGTTTCATTTAGGGGATTCGGAGCAATAGAATTGATGCCCTTGAGATCGCTCCGCGTTCTAGTTTGCAGAACAGAGCTACCGATGTAATTGCACAAAGCGGAGTTGGATAAAACTGCATCATAGAAGAATGGTCAAATAGACCGTAGTATTATTTAAAGTACTGAATTCGAAAACTTATTTTCGTGGATACTTATTTCCTCATATCTAACAGATCCGGCCCTAAAAGCGAAGTTTATATTCCCTTATAACGCGCAACGAGAAATATTTCCCAGCGAATTTTCGAGTAAAGTATATTCTAGTTGCTTAATAAGATAAAATTGAATAGGAAATTCGTAAATCAAAAACAGGAATCAGGCTAATTTTTGTTTATTAAAAAAGTGGTAATATTAGCTTTGAGGTTCTACTTTTTGACCCGAGTTAATCAAATGATATTTTTAGCCTATCAGCCATTTTAGTTACTTGGTAATACCACTTAATACTTAGACGCAATTTGTAATTTACATGCTTTCAGCTTCCTTTTGATTGTTGGTTTATTCAAATTCTACCCAGTATCCTGATAGCTAATTCACATACATTATGAATACGTTTAATTTACCTTGAGATAACTTTTTAATAATTTTTTACCTCAGATAACAGCTCTTCATTGACAATGCATCGAATTAACTGAATTTAGGTTGGAATGCTGCTCTCGATAGGCTTTGCTTCGAATACAATCGAGTAGTCCTTGTAGCGCTTCGAGTTCTGCTCGGGAGAGAGAAGAGAATTTATTCTTCTACATAGAGGAGATAAAACACCCGGCGTGACTCAATCAAACGAGAATTCGAACACAAATTCTCAATCAATGAGAGCTAGGAATCTCTCGCGGCATGATATGGGCACCTTTTTCGTGCCGAGTCGACAAGCTCGGTGGATGTAAGGTGACAGAAGACGAAAGACATTGCGGGGAAGTGGAAATACTTACTTCAATGAAAGAATATTAAACCTATGAAAGGGCGTTGTCAATGAGTACACTGGAAATAATAACCTAAGACCTGAAGTTTTGCTGTTTTGGTGGCACAACTATCATTCCAAGATTTTATCACCCCAGTTGAAAATCAACGGACCCTTCCGCTAGTTTTTCATTGTTATCGTTGACAACTGTGATCATTTGAAATCATGAGGAATTTTAACGTTTTTAATTTAAGTTATATAACCTAATGATGTTCAGCATACTTGAATTTCTGAATGCTGCATGAGGCGAAATTCCAATATCCTCAGAAATTTTCCGCAAACTGCTCAGGATTGATTTTCCTCTAAAATGAAAGTCTTCATAAATTCACAATTGTGTAAGGAAAAATGTATAAACTTATTTGAAGTAAAATAGATATAAGTTAAGCTTTTAGCGTTTATACAATTAATGGGTTAACAAAAGCTACCAAAGATTACCATCACTTTGATGTCTCATCCCTCTGAATACCTAATTGCCTCAGGTGTATTTTTTGTTTACTCTCTAATTGTATTTCTTTGCTCACATTTTTTTCGCACTTTTTCCTGCTCTGACTAGGCAAATTTTTGTCCCATTGAATGTCTTTCGATATTTTGATTCTTTCTTGGGGTGAGAACTGGGAATTCCTTGTTTATTTTTCTCTGAAGAGGCTAGTCTCTCGTTCCCGAAAATTCTCCGAAATCCCACGAACTCCAATGACGTCAACTTTAGCGTGTTTTCCTCCCATTATAGTGATAAATTGAGATCAATTCACATCATTAAGTATCTTGAACCATCTTGCTGCATCTGATTCTCTTTCCATCAATGAAAAAATATTAAATATTAATTGATATTGTAGTGTAAGGGGCGCACATAACCATTTAATTGCTTCATAATAAATATCAATGCAATTCTTTGAAGCAAGGTTTGATGTAAATCGCCTCTTATAATCGTTTTAATTTGTTCGATTGAATAAATATTCAATTGTTTCAGAAGATTTATTCTCCTTACTAATGATTTTATTTTCATTACTAAGCCTGTTATTTCTCATATTAGGCTGAAAACTTAGATGAAATGAAATTCTATTCAATGGATATTCCTAGCATTGTAGGATGCGCCAGAAGTACATTGTTGATTGCATTTATTGGTTTTTTGTTTGTAAAATATTGTTTCTAAATCATGAAAATACCATTTTAGCGGAAAATAATGATGTCGTTCAATCGAAAATGGAAAATAAGGAATGATCAGAAAAAGTACATCAAAATCATATGATATTTAGGAACTTGGTGAACAATCACGCGCTGTTGGAAAATTGTGATTTGAATTTCTGAAAGAAAAGTAAATGCAGGAAAGAATTTTGCATTTAGTTAATTTTTATGTTCTTCCATGGCACGGCATGCATAGCATCAATTTTTAAGAAATGCTTCAAAAGAAGTATATTTTGTGAAGGATTACAAGCTTCGAGAACATGAAATTTGATGCTATGCATGGAATGGGATCGTCACGAATTTCAACAGATGGAACAACTAGTTCGGAAGCACATTACAGGTAACTGGCGCTTCAGCAAGGATATCTAGAAAAGATTGTTTTTGGATAAGGATAAAATTATGAATGGAAAAAACCGACAAGAAGATCTCCGTGTAAAGTAGCGAAGTAAAGGCTTGTAAATTGTCTGATTTTGAAAGTTATACTTTACTCCACACGAAAAACTGGAGATTTTACACTCAATTTTCCACGTAATGCAGAGACGAGTATTTATCATTTTTTACATTTCTGTACCATAGGTTCATACATTACCTCATAAATGTTTCACGGATATCACACGCTTATTTCCTGGGATGCGGAAAACCCAACTTCAAACTCTTTCTCGAGATTTTCGTTTATTGCTATATATGCGCTAATTTATCATGTAGATTATTATTTTGTTCAGTAGAACAGCAACAGTTCTACATTATAGCTGTCCTCTATATCTCTTAATGATATATTCTCTGAGGTGCATATAAAATTTGACAAAAATGTCTATTCACGCTATTGGAGGCCACGAAATAGTCTCAAAAATCTGTGATGGTCGAGCTGTGACCACCTGACTGCATGACATAGAATGAGGAAAATCCATTGGTTCAACTAACTCCTTATCATCTGCTAATGACTTCGGTCTACTAACTAACGGCTTCTTTCATATGCAAAAACGCCCTCATATTTTCATGAAACTACATGTTACAAGATCCTATTTTAGATTCCATGAAAGTAAAATGCTCTCCCCCCTTTTGAATCCCGACAGTGTGAAGCGCCACTCACTAAGGCATCGGGAGAAGTGCATTGCAGTTTGTAGAAACTACTCTTTAGTCGATAAAATTTCTTTGGACAACCCTATGAGCCCTCCGATCCACCCCTTCGCGGTGCATTCGCCCCACTCCCAACCCCTTTGCTGCCCTCCGCTGTCTCTCTCTCTGCGGATCCACCCCTCCGCCCCACTCCACCCCACCCATCATCCCAGTACTGCAGTTCTTGTGACCTACCTATTGCCATATGCATTCTGCTCTCCCTTGAACTCGTATGTCTCCCTCCAGAAATGCATGTATGCCCTTGCTCTCACTCATTTTTCATCCCGCTGATTCCAGTCAAGTGTAAATAATGGGTTAAAATTTTGTCACCCTTCCAAGCTGTAGTATTTGCTAAAAATATTCATTTTATTTTCCATCATTCTTATCTAACTTATCGTAGTTCTTACTTAAACACCCTTTTATGCATTTGTGTTCTTTAGCTGATCTGAGTGTAGGTTTTGTTGCGACTTGGTTGCGATGGATGCAATCGGTGAGATTTTTTTATTCAAATATGTTTCTCTCGGGCGTTATTTTTTTTAGTGTATAACTATTTCTGTGTTATTTTCTTGTGATTTTGTCTAAATTCATGAAAAATGCTCTTGATTCAGATTTGAGGGCAGTGATAAGTATGTTGTACCAATACGTACTACGTATCATATATTTCTGTCCCAAAGATTGATGGAAAATGTATTGGATATCGATTTATTTAGTGACAGTCTGTCCTTTAACTAGCGCGTGGTATAGGTGTGATGTGTGGCGATTTTTTTTTCGCCGTGAAAAAGCTTAGGTATCTAATATTTCATCCATGATGTACTCCTCCTCATCACCTGATATGACGGAATAGTGAGGGTACAAAGAGGTTTTGCATTTTTATCTTGGGCACATTTACGTTGACCGTCAGAAAACCAAAGAGCGTTTCTCTCTATTTCTCCTATGGCGACCCAATTCCTAAGTAAGTGATGAACTAATTGCTAGAAAAAAGGAAAAACAAATCCTAGCTTTTTTCCTGGGAATGGAGCTTCAATTAGGCTAATTTGGACCGTGAATCCGCGCGGCTGTTTTCAACTTTTTCGGGCAATTAGTCTCAAACTGAGTTCCCTGTGATCGAAGATACGAGCTTCACTCCTTTTTCCTTGTGAAAAACATGGTCGGCGACGCGACCTTTCCTAGTTTAAGCCATGTTTCTTGTTATCCCAGAAAAGGGAAGTTTGCAATGTTCTTCACTGCACTTTGTACTATTTCAAGAGAAGTGGAACATTCCTTTAATGCATGTGGAGGATCATTGAGCATGTATTCCGGGTATTGCTTGTTAAATGCTGTTATAATTTGATTTGGATATAATTTCGTCGGTAGTTTTGGGTAAAAATATGTATAGCATGTTCTTATGAGTATGTAATTAAATATGATTCATATGTATCTTTTTTGGAAAATTGGATTTCAACTTGAGCTATTTACTTGATATATTTCTTCTTCGATCTTAAGGAATGAAACGAAATTTTTCTACGTAACTGTAATTAACATTTTTGCGATGAAATTCATAAATAAGATGGATGGATACCAAGCTTCAAGCTAAGTACGTCATCGATTGTAAATAGAAATTTTAACATCCTGTTTCTATTGCATCATTTTATTGTCACGTGATAATACAGCTTGCGAAAATTAAATCAAATGGTGATCGTCAGGCAGATTTAGAGCTAATTCACCAATTTTCGTAGGAGATTTAAATGCTACTTATATTTAATGCTTCAGCACCTAGAGCGTATTTTTATTTTTTTTTCTGTCGCTCGAAAGTAGAAAATGGCTGGTATTTCCTTATCGATCTCCGAATGGCCTAGTTTCACTGTAGTAAATTACTCATTCGAAGAGATCATGGCACATATCTAAGATCATTTGAGATAATTTCGATCCTGCTCTAATCTTCAAGATTGCCCCGAGGGAGAAATATCAACGTTAGACTGGCTGACCTTTTGAGAAATATCGCTTGGGCAAAATAATGAGGGTCATCAGAACGTGCAGAAATGATGAGGCATAAACTAAAAGACAGGCTTTTGTACTTCCGTCATAAATATTGAGCGATTATGATGTATCTCTTTGTAATGTGTTGCGCAGAGTATATGTTGAGCAGAATCTTTTCTTATCGTGGCATAATTTTACGCTAGCTGTGAAAAGGATGGATTTTTGGACTAGGCCTGTATTTTAACATTTATTGATTTAACTAAATAAATATCTTTTTTTCATTAAATGTAATTAAATTGCTGCAAGTATTTATTTAGACCAGTATCCGATGTACCTGGTCAGCGCCCTACATGCGAGTTTATTGTTTTTCGAGACTATTTCGTATTAAATAATTAAGTATCAAGGGAAAAGTTAAATATATTTTAATCTATTATTGCTGACTGCTGACTAATGACTCTAGTAAAGTAGTGAACTAGCTTATCAAATATGTGGTACTTGTGCGGGTAACCTGTACACATATAAACATTTAATAGATACGGAGGCCCTTATCTGATTATGTATTGGATATTAACTCTTATTTGCAGCAAAATAAAAATTCAAATAGATAATTATAATAACAGCAAGAAACGTTACAATTGCTGTTACAATTGTGGTCACGTTACAATTGCTGGTGTCATGCTCTGAACATGAGCCTCAAGTGGTTTGATTCGTGTGCTCCTAAGATTTTTTTTGAAGGTGTTTGTATGGATTTATGCTTTCAGTGTTGTATTTTGAATGATACACATCGCTAAAACTAGTCCATCTTCTCAACTTTGCTCCTCTGTATTGATAATATTTATGAGACAAAAGCTTTTGTATTTGTTCGAGTTTATTTTTAGTCGATTTCTATTAGAATTGATGTGCGCTGTAGTTTTTCGCCAGACATAACACTGGAATATTGACGCTTTGTATGGGATCTTATCTTCTCCGACATAGGGTTCAAGTTAAAATGTTTAAAACATGCCTTTAGTAATGAGTTACCGATTAATTATAATTTTGTAACTAATAGCGGCCCAATCGTGGTATAAGGTTATTTGCGCACTAGCCAACTATTATCTTATATTGCAATTAAATATTCTCCTTGTTAAAGTGGGAATTCTGGAGCATGCTTATGTAGCTTGAGCTTATGAGCTTGAGGGCTCTTTTCCCAATATTCCTTCATAATAATTAAGGAATGCTCTCTTTATGTGAACTTATGTCGAAACAGCCATGAGGACAACAGGATTTTGACACTGTTGCTCATTCGAATGCATAGTCATTAAAAGCCTCGAATGCGAAAGGCTTTCGTTATAATTTCTTAATTAGAGTGATCACACTAGATACTTTTTCTTTTCTAAATATATTCTGCTTCTTCTTGCTCAATCGGCTGAAGTCTAGTCTTCTTCTCCAATTTTACACTTGAAGAGTAAAATGACCGTATCTTTTGAGAAAAATTCTTTTATCGGATACCTCCCAACCGTATCAACCTACTTCGCTTCTTCTAATTCCACGCATAACCTTTTCTCCTCGAGGAATCCCGAATCCACCATGTTATTTAACTAAATATTTTCCCTCCCTCTTAAAGGAACCGATGGGAGAAGGCAAATATTTGCCTTGATTGTTGCCCTTTCCCGTGAACGTCTCCGGTGCGATAAGGCGGCGGTTTTTCGTGAGTGGAGTCGTAAAAAAAGAGATCCGAAGCGAAGCCGGCCGGCTGCAATGTTTGGTGAGTTTTAAGTCGAAAGTCAATTAGGACGGAACGACCTCCGTTCTCGCGCATCCGCCGATGTAGAATGGATGGATGAAAGAATTGTCTTCGTGTGAATCACTTGTTCAGCAGCCGTCGGAGAAATCATCTATTGACTTCACAGCTAAACTTCTTCTGCAGAGCCATTAAATCTCTTGAATGCGGAGTTTTTCTTACTTCATTGGAGTTATCGCTCTAACTTCAATCCTAAGCCCCAATTAAAAGAATCCTACACCTATTGCATACATCTCATTGGCTGAGACGCGCATATCTTTCTATTTTCCTTTATTTATCTTTATAAAAATCAGGCGCGTACGCATATTATTTATTGTTTGAGATAAAAATTAACATTTTTTCTAAGTAAAAGCACGTTTTATTACCACCGGGTGGCCTTACGGCTGTTGTTATTTTCTCAGAAATCGAATTTCCGTTTAAAAATGAAAACTAAACGGAGAGAGCTACTAAAATAGGGATCAATAAACATATCTTCAGCATATCTTCACTTTTGATGATGTCCATAGTTTTTAAAACTGTTATTGCCCTTGTGTAATGCCTAGTGACAGGGTTAACTTGAATGATTTTTGTTCGAATCGTAACTCTGGAACCCTTATAAATCACATGACATGTTTTATTCAGAGAGACTACCCATTTTATCTTGTTGGTTACTTGCCATTCTACTTACACCTGTTCCGCTGATGAATCTAAAATGCTTTTGAAGTTCTTTGGCGACGTAATTATCATAAGTCAGCATTAGATCTTGAATAAAATATTCCCAGAATTATAATTTCCAAAGTATATGGTTTGCTGGATATTTTTTTAAGGTTTAGATACGGCTATCAGTTAGCTTAATATATAACACCATACAGAATTACAACTCCATCGAATGAGAAGATCCTATGTAGATAAAATGATGATGATGACGTTCTCTCTATTCACGATGATTATTATCCTCAAATGTTTATTTTCTCGTGGACTTAAGCGTCTCTGGGCAAACATAAGAGTAAATTGTAGGCTCGGGTACCAGACATCAGCAGCCATTTTCTTTGAGGAGGTATTTGCAGCCGACGCACAATAGGTGGGCTGGAAATCCGACTTTCTTAACATACCCGAGTTATACCTACCTCATACCAAAAACCGGTTCAATAGAACATCATACAGTAGGAAATTTTTGTCATTTGATGTATCCCATTGTAGAAAAATTCCGGCTGTCAAAGAACGCCAAGTGGTCTGATTTCATGGAATTGCCCCGCTCGACCATCACGGATTTCGATGATATTTTCAGCAAAAATGACACGTTTTACTTCATGTTCGGTATGTGTTACGTCTGTATTGAAATTCAAGCCGCAATATGCTCATTTATTTGACTTTATGTCTAAGCCTCCTACGTGGCGCGAGTATAGATTTATGGCAGCTTAGCGACGTGTCTCCGGAAATATTTAGTGATGAGAAATGAAATTCCGCTGTGAGTTACAACGTTTGCTGTTCTCTTGGTCAAAAAAAGATATTAACCATGTATTATCTATTAACTGAGAGCACTATTCCATTATTATCACTTAATATTTCTAGAGATACGTCTCAAAGTTGCCAAAATGCCGACTCGCGATGTAAAGGCAGGCCGCGAAGTAAAAAAATAACCTTACCCCAGAAAGTATTTCATAAGTGAGCACATTATTTTTTCAATCATCAGGTGAAAAATCTAACTTAACTAGTAGAAATTTTCATTTAAATCCGTGGTGCTGGGGCGGAGACCACCAGACCACTTGACTAGTAATAAACAACTAGCACTTATTTTTTCATATATTGTCGTATATTTTCGATATTTTTGCACTTGCTCTTATTTTAGTTTAAACTTTTAGCCATAAATGATCAAATTTCTGTACGCAAGGCAATAATTTTTTGCATGAATTATTGTGGGCATACTTTTCTGGCGTAAAATTTTATCTTTTTAGTAAAATGTATTCGGTGCATTGTCTATCTCTGTTATTTATCTTCCTTTGCGCTCACCAATATGATTATGCTCGGAGTTTTTTCACTTAAGCAGAATTTTTGGGTCATTTGTGACTGGATGACTTCTTTCTCTAGAGACAGTTTTGTTCTTAAAAAAGCAGTAGTTCATTACAATTACTCTCTTTAGCCATGCAGCAAATAGTCATGCATTCAGTTAAAAAAGAAACGAATTATTTACTCTTGAACGCGACTAGTATATTTGCATCCTTGGAGATATTATGCTCCCTAATAGAAAAAAAACTCCGATGAAGCAGTGTATGCGTCACTGTACATCATGATAGTTAAGAGAATATGTTGCCCTAGTATTTTTTCTGGTTTTCCATTTCATGTTGCGTCGTATAAACATCGTGCTTATCCAAGCTCCACACTAATGTCAGGTGATTTCTTCTTTCGTCCATTTCCATTCACGTATTTTTAAATATTTCTCGAGCCTTACAATAAGTCACATTCTCCATATGGGATTATATGGAGAGTCTAATGATTTTATCGGTGCCCTCCATGAATTGAATTAAATATGGATGTTACAGATTGCTCCATGACCTATTTACCTTTCACGCTGCAGTTCTACTCAGCTGCGTATTTGCTATATTAAAGCACGAACTTTAATCTGGGTGGAATGTATATCCGAGAATGTAATTGCTTTCCTGTACTGTTTGATCTCCACGATTAAAATGGTTGGCATTGATCGCCTTCCCAGAGGTGAACGTTGGCAGGAGTGCCTATATGACGCAAGGATGAGTGTCCCGATGTGAAGTTCTATCGCCAGGGAAAGCCTTGCAACATTGCAAAGTATCCTGTCATGTATGTAACTTTTCAGTTGGCGGTTGAGAGGAGACAGAAGGTAAACACTCTCGGCGCTATTTCCATCCGCCTTGTACAGCAACGTGGCTACCGAGAAGATGTGAAGTTTCTTGCCAAGAATTCAGCTTGGAGAGGATTGGACACGTTCCTCGTGCTCTCAGGGAAAACTGTATCATACACAAACCTCGCTTTTGAAGCTGGGTGTTCTGGTTTTAAATGCAGACAGCCTGGCCATAACAAGTTACCAGTATGGTCAGAACTGCACGGAAGTATTTAGAATTGTTCTCCGTTCTGTAAAAGCGCGAACGCTTCTGTACAATCGTATTCTCCAGCGCCAGTTTCTTTTCTCATCTTGATTGATCTTCAATATGAAAAAGGTTGACGTTGATCACCTTCCGCAATGGTCATAGTTTTAGCTTAGAGGTTCCTTGCTAATACTTATTGATTTCTTGATATCCTATATGATACATTTTTTCCTTACTTAGAGATGCATTTAATGCGTCAAATCTACTTTGTGATGGTAATTATGTCCTTTTATGAGTTGAAATCATGTTGTAAATTTTCCATAAATCTGAGATTGCAAAAAGTTCCAATGAGTGAAACTTGGGCTATGTGCTGTAAGAGTAAGTGCACAGTAATGGTACGTAGGCTTCCGCGATTATTTAATGATTTCATTTTCTTCGGATTTTGGCCGCGTTGACTCATTTTTAAAAAGTAAATACGGTCAAGTGCAAATGCTTATAGGAGAAGTTTCGACTAATAACTCTAAATAAGAGATGAGTAAGAGGAAGAGTATGGTGTGTAGATATAAATTTGGAGGCTGTTCAATTTTGCATTAGGAATAAATAAGCAGAAACAAGCATATATGGGCACGCTATGAAAACTCACTTGGGCACTTAAATGTCGGTTACATATCACTTTAAAATGTCATGGAGATTTATGATTATTATAGGTGTATTTGTTATAGGATCAATTAATAGGTTATTTTCAATTGAGAGATACGTTTAAAACTTAATAAAAATGTATTTTTCACCCAAACTGTACTGTTTGTGAAGTATATAAATAGGAATACAGTAGTGAAAAACTTCTTAAACCTCCAAATTTAGGATATTTTCCTCTTTTTTTTTTTTTTTTTTTTTTTTAACGGCTAAGACAGTGAGATATCGCAACTCTTGATTAATAGGTGAGGGTTTTCCCGTATGGTACGTCATTTTCATGTCAAATGTCATATGCATGAATTAAAATAAGCACATTCGCTTAAGTGAGATGAATAGGTTGCTAAATGCGAAAGATGGGTTTATGTGGCTTTCCTTGCTGTAAGTTGTCAGACAAAATAGTATTTTTGTGGAGAGAATAAATGCGTTCTTAAAAATAACTATTACACCTCATTAACGGTTTATTTTAGGTCTTTCTTGTCGATACACTCCTTGTTGGCGTTGCAATCGGCCAATGTTTTCATCTCTACCACGGGCTGCAGATGTTTTCTATGGGATTTTCCACTCATCAATCTATTGCCACTATTTACTTAATGACGACGTAACCGGGTGAGGGATTACTTTGTCACAGTAGCATAATTGATCTCCCATAAATGCCTGGTAAGGATATTTTGAAAGACGTCGCTAGAATGATTTAAATATACCATTTGCCATTTTTCAAATTTATACGAGAAATGAAGCGATGTACATGATGAGAGAAAGCAATTTATACACGTATCAGAAAATATCCCTCAAATGTGGATATTCTCCAGCGTTTCATTCCTTCGACTTATCCCATTTCTGCTCCCAGAATGGACGCAGTAAGCTTTATTTCTGGTGCCTATTTCTCTCGGTTTGGACCTTTTTCCCTGGACTGCTTTATTATGGCCCAATATTCTCCCATGGCCACCCGAGCTTCATACATAAGTGGAGGGTTGGCAGTGCTAAAATGGTCATTTATAACCGTCACTGCATGCTCAGGAGTTCGTAGAAAGGCGTCTCAATAGACCTTAGATACCTTTTGGAATACTGAATACGCGACTCAATATTGCTCGCCTCTAGAACTTGATAACTTTTCCAGTAATTACCCTTTCTTCAATGAAAGCTACCAGGAAAAATATATCAGACCTTAATATCTATGAATATATTTCTTCTACCCTTTTCCCTCTGTCCCTGTACCCATCACACGGTTCCAATTCATTGCTTTGAAACTTTCTTATGTTAAATAATTCTGCTTTTACCAACTGAATTTAGGTTGGAGTTGTTGAGGAAGAGGATGTCTTCTCTTTTGGGCAAGCGAATAGCGAAAAGTTGTTGCAATTATTAACTCGTCATTTACCATTATTTAATTAACCGCTTTTTTATTACGATGGCAGTACTGTCAAATGCATATGAAATATATTTTACACCGTTTCATAGCCATTGATCAAGGGTTGCCGATTGCTGTGCTGCTACGTCAATGATGGGAAATAATGCTTATTTTTGATGGAAAACGACGAACTGCAATAGATACTCCTCGAAAAGCGGCAAAAAATTGAAAAATTAGCGTGGATTAGCGAAAGGGTATTCGATTTTCTGCATTCGTATTCGATATCATAATTATCAATTTAAAGTAGTCATCTATTGATTAATATTTCAGTCTAGGTATTGGTTTATTCCTGGATTCAATGGCAAAATCATATTGACAATTGTGATATATGTATTTTTTCCTGGCACGATAAAATCAATTTTTTCAGCGCACGTCTATCATTTATAATGATCATTATTAATTCGTATTGAGAGACATTTTCAATGAATCGTGTGTCAAAATTATAATAAAACTTTACCTCCTCAATTTCAATGACAAACCTTGCAGGGGCTCACCCTTGCGCCCATCATGCCGATCACTATCGCCTTCTTCTTTGCGAGTGTAAAAATACGCCCTATTGATTATCGATAGCTGGAAATTAAACGCCTTTTATACGCTAAGAGCAATAATGATTTTTACGATAAAAATAACGGGCTTGATTCGACGCTTCTCTAGAATCGACTTATTTCCTCTCTAGCCCGTTCATTGAGAAAAAATGGGATTGTTATTCGGCGTCTGATATCCCATCACCTACAGCGTCTCTTAGGCCAGTTCAATCCATCGATTGATTTCATCCATCTGAATTACTAATTATTAAAAATTGTGGCATATTTCCTGCTGGAATTCACTCTATTTTTCTCTCATCTCACTCATCTTAGAAAATGAATTTTTTTCCTCCGTAATAGGGAACATTCTTGCGAATCTGGCGGAAGACAGGAAAAAATATTTTCCGCTGCTATTTCAATTAAATCTTCCGCGGGTGTATACCTGCGCCCACCCATGTCGCTCAAGACGAACGCCTTCTTCTTCGTCTTCTTCGCGAGTCCAGAAATACGCGACGGATTTTCCCCCAAACGCTCCGCCAGTCTCGCAGTCTATTTCGGGACGCCCGGCGCCGCCGCCGCCGCCTCCTTCCAAACGGCCGATGCGAAATCCACGGACGACGGTGGTCTGCGAGCCGAGGAAGTTGAATACGCCGCCGTATCAACCTTCCCCCTCGTCCCAACCCCCTACCGTCTAGTCTTGTACCCCTACCTCTCGTCCGCCAGTCGACGCTTTTCGCGTTCCTTTTGTTATTATTACCACTTTTTTTTATCTCTCTCGCAGACGTGGAAGTTCCTTCGCAGACCAAACAACCTCTCTTTACTTCTCTCTCCAGTCTTTTACTCCTTTCCTCTCTTGAATTCGTCCAGGAATCATTCTCCATTCGTCCGCCAACCAAGCTGACATGTTTGCTTCGGGAACGACTAAGTGAGTGTAGGTTATTTTTCTTCTTGGAGTTCGGAGATGGCGATCGTTGGTTTCCGACTAGGTGCGATATTCGTCATCCTAGACTTCGTCATCGTGGCTTTCATTTTTTCGTAGAATGCTTCTTCATGCAAATTTATCACAGCGTCCAGTATGGAAATTATTTTTAAAACATTCTCGAAACCTTAATAGATTCTTCCATTAGGTAAGGCAGTGTTTTAGTAGACATTTTGGTTGAATACAATCTTGGAAGTAAATACGAATAGCTAAAAAATCTCGATTTCTCTTTTAATTGTTTTTTTTACATTCGTATTTTTATTATTTGTGACTTCGATATTAAAAGATGTTATGAAGTACTGAACTAGTATTTCTTTTATGTGTAATCAGCTTTTACCATTATTATGTTAACCTTTCTACTTCAACTATATGGCTTACAGGAGGCTTGCCATAAAGGCTGGAGAAAATCATCTTTTTTATATATTTGTTATTATATTATATTAGTTAATTTTGCAAATAATAATGCGGAAGAAATGATAAATATTAAGGTTGAAAGTCTCTCTAGTTGATAGAATGGGTGGGAAGCATGCATAGCAAAATTAAGCGCACGTAATTTGAGGTAAATATACGATATCTTTACGCTACTCTCATGGTTTATTCAACGCATTTTTTTTCATTTTCGTTCTCATTTTTTATTATATTTTTTCAGGTTGCCATCAAAATGTGAATATTAACGCGAGGCTCTAAATTTTATGGCGTCTTTGCTTATAAAATTGTCCCCTTAAATTTATGCGTCATCGGAATTGGTTTTTTGTGTGCTGTAACTCAACTGAAGTGTTTATTTCGTTGATTTTCGTGAATACTTGAGCTCATACACAGATTAAATTGCTGTGAACAATGGCGAGTTCTTTTAATGACCATAAGATCACCACTATATTTAAACTACCGTGGCAGAGTACTTAACAAACATAGCTCGCCTTTTCAACTGCGGTCAACAAACCTAGCTGAGAGTACTCAACTCAGTGATTATATATTTTGTGCTTACTAATAAAAAAATTTCTAGGTGTCCCCCTTGTATCACAAAATTACTGGCAATGTTTTTGCTTTATAAGCTCATAGGCATTGCCACATTTCGACCATGCATAAGTATTCATTTCTGTAGCATTGTGATTTTAGTGAATTCTCAGAGGTAGTTCAAACGCAAATCGTTAAAATATTCCTTTGTGGAGTGAAATGACGTCATGGAGTTCGTTCGTCGCTGTTGAGTCGCGAAAGTGGTTCGATTACAATTTTAATTTAAAAGTACTTCCTCAAGCGCTCTTTGGAATACGTTCCGATTGTCTGCGGTTTGTATTTCTACTGCATTCCGTTGTGAAGCATTCATAATGCTTTACATATGTTTGTCCTATCCTCATTTTTAGTGATTCGTGGCATTCGCCAATGGCTTGTAAAGGAACCTGACATAAATTCCCAACCTTTGACCAAAGTCTTAATCCCGTGAATATGGCCTGTTGGAGAGGAGACTGTGTGAAAGTTCATTTTTTATGTAATTTTTGCGGAAATTTGCTTGCGCTCTCGCATATAAAATATTGCTCTGGCAAAAAGTTTTATCGTATACGATTTTTACCTTCGTGAATATGGTTCTCCGCTTTCCAATTTGTCGTTGGACTAAATCTTTGTTAATGTACTTTATTTATCCCATCGTATATATTTATTACTATCAGATATTATTTTTGACTTCAGAATTATATTTTAAAGTACTCCATTAAAAACGGTCATTACAATAGAGTCGACAATAGCACTTTCTGATTAATGAAGTTATCTGTCTATCTTAGTGATTAAAAATACATCCACGTCCGTTTTACATTCATAACTTGATTTTAACCAATAATTTATATCACGAATGGCAATAGTATATTAGGTAATTTTAGTCATCAATTTTTCTATTAGAATATTTTTTGACGGTGAGTATAACATACCACGGCACTTTTTATTACCTTTTAGCTGGTCCTTTTGGTAGGAATTTCACTAAGCTGCCAGATATTTTGTTGCATTAAATTCAGAATGGTGAATAATTTAATTTTTATATCCTCATTTTGTAGTTGTCATCATTTTATATACTACTTTTCATAAGGATAGAATAGCTAATGTAATAGTTAAACATCTGCACAATTATCTTCGTGGTGGCTCACTGAATGTATATCTGATAACATATTTTTGAAAGAGTAGGATTTTCATTAAAACTCTGCTTCAAATTGTTGATGGTGTAGAGTCTGTTGTTAAAGGTGGTTGAGCTGAAATTCACGTAATGAAAATGCAAAAGTACCTTTTCCCTAGCCCGAAATATATCACCCGTAGGAGATCGCATGATCACTATGTCAGGATTTAGCCACGCCACAGGGTGCCTCTACACGAGATTCGTGGCATTTGCAAAGAGGAACACGCAAAGGTCGTTATATTTCATCAGTTAGATTAAACTCAAGCATTGCTGCAGATGAAAAAATACCTTTTTTCGCAAGGCTGCTTTCGGTAGGAACAAAAGTAAAAGGGTATGATTTTTGAGATTGCATGCCAAACATACATGCACTTTTACTTTAGATAGTTGTATTTGTCAAGTGACCTTGCATAATTTTAAGAAAATCACTGCAGTATATCAAAAAAGTATGAAAACTGGATTTTTCCATAAAACTTTTTTTCAAGCTAAAAATGTGCCGTTACACTTTGGCTTCCCCCCCTACAATGAATGACCATTATAAAATTTCAATGCTTTTCAAATAACAAGATATATTTGTGAGTGATCCGCTTTCCAATAAAAAAAATTTGCACTCTTTATTCTTAAATAAATGGCAAATGCAATTCTTAGTTATATTTGAGTTGTAAACTCTAATTTTCTAAACCAGTCATTATATCATGTTTTATTGTGCTAGTAGATACCTTAATTTTATCATTCATCATCAATAAAATTTATTTATAGTACCTGTGAAGCATATTGTAGAAGCTTAATTTTTTAATTATGCTTTTTTCGACATCGTTTCTGTTTTAAGAGTTTATTTTCTGGAGATGATCTTCTAAAACATCTCCTTAAATGGTGGATAAGGCACGCAAACACTACTAATGGATCATCATTTTCCCGAGGCCTCACTGAAGAAATAGACTGCAAAATACGGGACGTCTTTTTAAAGCTTTAAGAAATCCTTCCTTGACATGCAAGTTGCATATTTCCCCGACCTTTTTGTTTGACCCTTTCTCTTTGCAAATTAACTCTGCTAATATCCTTCTCATTTCCTCTCATTAATCCACCGAATTAAACGATATCTATAAAGCTATGCAGGAAGTCTCGGGATAAATTATGGCTGGAAGAACGAGCTATAGCTGCCGGGATATGATAGAGCCCGCATTCAATTAGCGAGAAGTTCCAAAAACCTTGATTTCCACTAGCTCTACGAGTCGTTTTACCATGGAACTATTTTACAGGTTTTCCAGGTTCGCGAGCAGGTCTCAATCTATTTACTTAATATATAGCTAAATTTGTTTAGTGGATGGTAGAAGGTGAACTTTACATAAAATATACTATGTATAAAACATCTTTCGTTGCTCTTTAACTGAAATTTCGTAGATAATATTCAAATTAAATTAGCTCAAGGAACGTGAAATGATGTCATGGAAAAATATTATGATGAAATGGCAAGTTTTGCATGGATAGTTTCCTTGTTTAATTCATTTTTTTATCCTTTAATTAAAAATGGTATTAAGTTAGCAATACCCATTGACCTTAAATGTATATTTTTTGGGACACAGGTGATACAAGGTGTTTTTATTAGGGCGCAAAATGACCCGCGATTTTGAAAGCTCTGTTGACTAACGGGAATTTAGCCAGATATAACGTGTACTATATATACTCATTTGGATACAATTACACAAAATTACTCTGCTTAGAAAGGTTCTTATCAATTACAAATGCTTTTTTCCAACTGCGATAAGATAAGTATTTTTAAAATTAATAATGCTGCTATAAATTACACCCTTTATGCTTTAAAGAGCATTATAATGGTGCATAGAATTCCAACGTGACTCTTCCAGCTTTTTCCGCTTACCGTTGCACGGCTTGTATCTAACTAGCGTGTTTTGACTTCAATTATAACCATCATTAGCCGTAAGACGGGCTTTGTTCACAACATGGCATAACTAATATCATTGTTTTGCCAAGCCGACAGTATATTGAACTGTTTAACCACATTGGTTCCTATACTATTATAATCCGTGGATTTTTTTCGATATTTATGCGATTTCCAAAGATAACCCAGTTGTGATCGAGATCCGGTATAGAAGTTGCAGGGAAATTTTCAGATGTTTTTTCTGAGAATAGGAATTACATAGTTTCTCGTAATTGTTGCCATTAGTCCTTGGGAAGTCCTATTTCATCGCTAATTTTGTCTTTTGGGTGGGGAAACATAAAAAAATTACTGATAAATCTTAGAAATTCAATGGATTAGTACTGATTTCGTAGTATTTTAATCGACGTCTTAAACTCTTAGAAATAGCTCACGTAATATACATACTAATTTTATTGCTTGGTACGCTGTCCAATTTATCTTAGTAGATGACTTAACCAAGATAACATTTTCATGCGAACGGAACGAGAACAAAGCGTTCGCCTCCGTGGACGAATAGGCGGCGGTGCTCGGAAGTACAACTGAGACGGTGTGGCTCATATTTTCTCGATGCCTGCTCTCGACTCTTTCCTTACCATTTTCCCCCTAGTCCGCCGCCTCGCATTTTTCTCCTTTCTTATCTCACTCCGCTTGAAATATTTTTTTCCCCTTTCTTCCCCCTTCTACTTCCCCACCACGTCCCAACCCACTATTCCCTGCTCAACCAATATCGTTCATATTCGTTTTCTCCTCGCGACTGGCGATCCCTCCAACCACGTGACAGCTGTCCTTACGCCCCCATCCCTCCGTATTTTGGTCGGCTTCCCTACCGGGCGGGCAGGTCTCGATGTGTTTGTGTGTGTGATTGTATGTGGGTGAGAGAGCGGAGTTGTCCAAGTCCACTGCCCTCTCAGCAAGGCTGTTGTTTGACTTAATGCTCCCACCGCCTTGCTCTGTGTTTCTCTGCACTAATTCCGCTTCTCCCCAGGTTATCTCCAATTGCTCTACGAGGATCAGTTTTCTGCAGTGAGCGTTGTGCTACCATCTCACTTAGTGGGCTCTCTTCCGCATCTCAGTTGTCGTAGAAATTTGATCGAATCTCCGGTAAATTCTCTCTTCATGTTGATTTAGTATCCTGCCACGGCTTTCTATAGATGACTGCCAACTGAGTAGTGCTTACTGTCTATTTCTATACACTTCGAATGGCGCTTTTAACAATACTAAGCTTCACTTTGATAGTAGACTCATTCCGATAATGCGTTTTTGTCGCAACCTTTCCCAGATTTACCTTTCATCAGTATTACACCCGCCTATAATTTTGAAGCGTGGCGGTACCTTCGAAGTAATAAATAAACCGATAGGTCACGCTTCTGTATTTACAGTTTGAATCTGTTATAATCATATCGTATTCCAATTGTGTCTAGTGCTATAATTTTCACTAATTATATTACAAGGTAGATTGCTTTAAATATCAGCTATTTGGGTGTTTATGTCACACTTTCATTATGAATTCTGATATAATACTGTTGTAATTTTCCAGCATTAATACGCATTAAAGACAATAAGAATTTAATTTCTAATGACAAGGCATCATAGGATTACTTTTTTGTTTTACTGTCTATTTTGGGGTCAAGTTTTTCATCTAAGAAAGGTTGTACCTAACGGAAAATTTCCGGTATCATATTCGACTTTTATCAAGGGATTGAGCATTAACAGAACAATAGGATTTTTAACGTTATACATTAACTTTAATGAAATATTTTAACGCAGTCAAGTCCTCGTTTTGTGTGCGCACGCTTGATGTAAACGAAGGACCAGCTATCTGCAATTGTTTGAATAGTTACTAATGTGTCCTCACGTGGTACAGACTGTAGTTACGGGTATCACACACATTCAGAATATTTAGATTTTTCTAAATCATTAAGGAATTATTTGTATTGCAAAAGAAAGATAAAGAATGAGAGCCGAACTACGCTTGCCCGCGTAAATAAAGAGATTTTCGAGTTATTCTTATATGAGTTTCAGAACTCGGCGTAAATAATGGGATACCATAGTGTTTTGCCAGTCATGAGGGATGGAATTTTCGTCAAAGAATTTCACGCTTTCGTTTCCATAGAATCACGTAAAAGGGAGGACCTTTTAGAGCTGGAGGAAAAGGATAAAGGGGATCTTTTCATGTCTGCCCCCATCAATCTCGTAGTGGATGGCTGCTTCCGCATAAAAAAACCACGCCAAGTTTAACCTATTTTGGATCAGAGAATTGTGAGTTAAACTCTTTAACGAGATCCAAAAGGTAGGCAAAACATCATTTGCTGCATCTCATCTACGCAGAACAATCGTTATCTTTCCAAATTCCACGTATGCAGGCTTGTAAATCCGTGTCACTAGGGATAAATTTAGTCCCTGAGTTGCGAAATCGTAGGGATTTAAAGGAATCTGTAGGTTAGTCTAGGAAGGACTCAAACGTTTTTATTCTCTCTTTTGAGGAGTATAGTTTCATTGGTGCCGATTATGGTAAGATATTCCTTAAACTCTACAAATAAAGTTGGTTCTTTTAATTGTGTGATAGAGGTCGGGACAATCGTTAACATTCCTTCATTATCGTTAACTTAACATAGGACATTCAAGCTGCAAGTAATTTCCCTATTATAGCTTGAGCGCGCACAGTATTAAGTTTATGAACATGATCCCACCTACGTTTTTATTAAATTCCATTATTATAATGCCGAGAAGTAGCCTATGACTTATTCGTTCATATGAACCACTTTTGATCTATAGTTAGAGCAATTCCATTTTTGATAAGTAAAAATCAGTAAAAGAATGTGGGATAGACTAAAAATTCATTATTTTCCATTGAGTTGATTGATTATGTGAGTTAAGAAACGTGTAAACACTTTACGTTGTAAATTCCTTAAGTTATAAACAAAGCTGTGACGGAAAGTGAATTTTCCGGGTGTCACCTTCTAGATTAATATTTTTGTGCATGCGTGACACTGTTTAAATATAAATAGCCAAATCATGAATGAGCGTGGAGGCGGCGGATATAAGGAAAAGGGCTGCCATCGTTTGAGTATGCATACATCTCCTTTAATGGGACGAGACAGGCGAGCTGGAATAAGTATGGCACGCCAAGGCATTGTTCGCCAGTCTGATCACGGAATATGAAAGGAAATGATATGGAGTGCCGGCTGGAACGCTGTTAGGGCGATAATTGTACTCGCGCTGATATCGCCCATCATTCCGCGGAAGAGGGGAGCGAAATAATATTATCATTAAGCAATTACTTGGATAAATGGTGCCAGAGAAATAGCCGCAGGTGATAATTCGATGGCTAGACTCGTTGTACTCCTTTGTTTATCGATATTTTTTATAATTTTTAAATTCATTTAATTTTCGTGGGTAGTCTTAGCCAAAATAGAGTTCGTGGTATTTATAAGTCCGTTTAGAGTCCTATAAGCCACAAGAGGCTTCCACGGAGGATATGGCCAGTAGTACATTTTTTACTTTACTAATTCGAATAGTCAGAAATCTGCTCCGGACAGTGGAGCGATTACGCTCGTCTTCTGATAGAGGTTCTACGATGAGAAATAATGGTCATATCTTTAGGAGGAACCTCATACTGTGACGACTCCTCTGGATTATCTTTCGGAGGTCAAGGAAGGGTCCGGGAAAGGGCCGCGCTCGAGCTATAAATAGCCTTGGGTGTCCTATACCTAAGGCTTTGAGGGCCCCACATCAATATTCCCTGACTGGGGCCATGAACTGATTGTTTTACTAAAGTAGGACTAATTACACCGGATTAATTATAAAAACAAGTCGCCAGTTTTCTGCGGTGTTTTGAGGAGTTTTTTTTTCGTAAGAGGATAATATGATGCGTACAGGATTTTAACTTTGACTTTTAATTGATTACCATCGATATTTAATGAGATATGAAATATTTTCAGGCCAATGTGAGCACTTATAAAAATAGTTAGAAGCATTTCATACAATGTTCTTGTGTAATGACAGCAATTAGGTATTTTTAAGGTTCATTAACCGTTGTTGCCTGTTACAGATCTTTGCCACTCCAAATATGTCTAAGCCATGTATTCGTATTCTGCTCTAAAAACTCTGACCTCGTAGTTCGGGACTGTTGGTGTGAATTCATCCGGTTTCCCTCCATGCCACCGACCTTTGAATCCCTCTACCCCCTGGGCTTTTCTTTTCTTTCCGGAGAAATAGGGAGTCAGAATGGATCCAAGCAAGACTAAAATACCAACTCCCATATACCGACACGCTCTAGCGACCCGACCAAGTCTCGCTTAACACAGAGTAAAGAGACTCTTTCCCATGGGCTTTACCATGCCGCTACGGACGATGATTTCGAAAAACTCCGAGCTTTAAAGTTCCTTTAGTTCTTTCTGTTATAATTATATTTTACGGTATTAGCGTTACTGAATACTTAATCACATAGCGAAAGTTTTTGGGGGCTGGGTCACTGCCCCAATTGCCTCTTGTATTTAGGCCACTGATTTTGACCTCTAATTACACCAACGGGGCAAGAAAATCCTTGGAATGCACGATTAAATAAGGAGCGGATTTGAAATATTGCATATCGACTAAAACCTGGGAGTTGACATAAATACACAATAATCGTCGCCTTCCGTTGATGCTTGGCAAATATGTAGTTCACTGCTGATTTCATCATTCCCATAAATTGTTTTACCCTTTAGTTTTTACTGTATTTATTTCATTCTTTGTCTTTCTCAGTGATTTTTTCAAGTGCCTTTCATATTAAAAAGAAGGGTCTTGCCTTCAGAAAATGTAAAAATCAATGGCCACCAATACTTTTGTTAAGAAAGTTATCGCTTGAACTCCAACGTCACGCTTTGCGTGCTTTCATTGCTAATCGATTATTTTTTAAACTCACGTTCGTGGATTCTTTTTCCTTCACTTTCCATAGTCGTACGTAATTCCAGAGTAAAACTCCGCCCTATTGTGCATCAAATCCCTATCGATCAATTTATAAAGACTTTCCCATTGGTTTTTCACGGGGGTCGCCGACCTCGTGATCTCACCGATACATATCATTAATAGATTTCGATTTCAGCGATTTTTCCACTGGTCCTCGAGAGCATTTTCTTCCGGGTGCCTTGGAATGGCCGACTCCTTTTGAACGGTTTCAAAAGCCTTTTCTTCTCTCCTCCCCCCTCCCACTCATTTAACCTCCCCTTTTCTCCTTTTATCCCTCCAAACTTCCCCCCCCCCCCCAAACGCTCTCTCTCTCTCTCTTTCTCTCTCCTACTCCATTTCACCCGCGGCCCGGCCTAGAACAATCGATCCGCAGCTAGCCCAAGGATTCCCGCGGGAATCGGGCTCTTTAAAAAGCGTTTCATTCGGCACTCGCGAGGGGACTTAAAAAGCTGAACGTGCCCATCCGAAATGCCTTCAAGAATGGATTTAGTCTCCTCCACTCACTTTATGACCCCTTGCGCTCTATGTGTCAGCGCCACCAATTATGGGGACATATATTGTACCACAGCGGTTCATTTGTATTAAATAACTTTATTGCACGCTTCAGGTGTTGTTATACGCTATCCATCCAACCCCATCCATACGACACGCTGTATGTAGATTCTCTTGTTCCTGGCATTAGCAAAGAGTTATTGTAACAGTCTACTAAAGCTATCTGGCGTATTTTATTTCGTCAGAGGCAGGGCTATTACGCTTTGAACTTTTAAGTTTCGTCAAATGAGGGTAACAATTGAACTGTAGCAATACCTAAATTTTATTTGAATGGATTAAAAATAATACTCACGATTAGTTTTAATTTCATCGATAATTGCAGTCATATTCAATATAAATTTAGTTTCCTTTGTTGTTATCTTCACTTTCTTTTTTAATCATTTTTTATTGCAGTACCAATATGTATGGTTGTTCATTTATTGCATCACTCTTATTTTCGGCTAAAAGTAAGATGGAGGGGACAAATCATAATGAGGCTAGACGCTGCCAGCGCTTAAACGGTTCAGAGGCCATTTGTAGCGAACATTATAGCCGTATTAACTTTCATATCCACTATCTTTGATAATACACAAGATTCTCGGCACTATTAATATTTGGCCGCAACCAGATCTCTAATCACACGTAGGATGATGGAGAGTTCTTCCATAGATAATGTATTCTCTAAAAAGACTGTGCGGTTTAATTTTATATTATTGACGAACGACTCGAAATATATGTTTTATGGTCTCTTAGCCATCATGGTATGACAAAATTACATTTTTTTATTTGAATGGGGTCCTACCCAGAAATTACTAACCTAAAATCCCTGATATTAATTCTTGGTTTAAGGTCTATTTATCGAAACAAAGCTGTCTTCAGCTACCGCATGAAGTGATTGAGTCTTATTTAATGCAAGAAATGGTTTAACCATAGGGCAGGTAGTCTACCTATACTTAACAGAAATGCTATTTTCCTTAGAACACAGTCTATACCAAGATCGTGACTCTATGGAGTATTGTAGAAAAGCATTTACGGACCTACCACTACAATCACCATATTCAAAATTTGCATGTTTCAAGGAGATTAAAATGTGGCCGTCTGACTGGTGAAATTAAATACAATTTAAGCGTTGACAAATATTTGCTGGACCTAGATTCAATCTCCATGGTTATGCATATAATTAGTCAAAGCGAAATTTGTTTCTTCATGGGGAACAAATGGATGTTTTCAGCATCAAATTGTATCGCTGAGTCCTAGCTGAACGTGCTTAGCACCTTCAAGCGCATTTCTCCATGCTGGAGAGTAATTCACCGCCGTAACCGCTATAGTCTCACGTCTGCACACGAACGAGCACAATTTTTTTCACCCCAACTTTTCACTTCAATTCTTGCACTCCCCACCCCTCCATCTCTCATCCCCAGACCTCCCCACTTCTTAACCACACCGCAGTCCTATTTCTTATCCCACCTCCCTTCGGCCACTCTTTCTTCTGTCTTTTCCTTCCCCTCCCCCACCTCCACTTCCCCGCCGCTACACTCAACTCGCCCGGCCTTTTTTTCCTACTACTACAACCCTCCCTATTCCTCCTCCTCGTAATTCGACCTCCTCTTCCGACTTATCGATCCAGGAGAGCTCAAGAGCAGCGCCCAAAATCCCCACACCCGCCTCCTTCTCCTTCCTCCTCTTACTTCTTTTACCGTCTCGTCTCCTCCTCTATCCCTCTCTTTCTTTCGCCTCTTCCTCAAAAAACTTCCAAATTCGCCATTTATTACTCGCTCCAGGATGAATTTTCTTTTTCGACCCTCCCTCCTCCTGTTTTTTATTTGGTGTCTCACCCTTTTCCTCTGCTTTTTCTTTCTTTTCACGGTCATTATCTTCGCATCTTGATGGTAATTCTTTTGGAACATGGGAAAGAAGTTAGCGACCGTTTTTTTCCAATCCAGATTTCTTCCTTATATCACCAGTCTCCTATATTAGGGGAGCGAGGTGAAAACAAATATTCCCTTTTTTAGTTTGAAAATTTAAAATGATGAAATAAGTACTTAAATATCATCCTTTTTCTATCTTTCCATTGTGTATAGCAATGTTGAAATTTCTAGACATTTCGAATTTATTTTTAGCATGTGACCTTCATGTTTTAACTCTCATTCTTTTTTTTCAATATTGCTTAGGTATTAGGAAGATCGTTAGCTATTTCCCCTATCGCATTCATATTTGGTAATTACCTAAAAAAAACGTCTTTTTATTTCTATGCAGTTATTGATTTTTGGCCTGGATACTTAAGTAACGCCGGTGAAACTAGACTTCAATATCCTTATTCCTTTAAAATTTTACAGCTTTATACGGAAATAATTTTGGCCACCATTGCTAATAATTGGTCTTCTAAATATTATTGACAATGTTTCCTTTGCCCATATTCATATGCCTCCTCAGGAAGTTCCTTTTTCATGGGGGAGGAAGTGCTTTGAGCTAGTGGGGAGGGTGAGTGGGCCGGATCGCAATGAATATTCAGAGGTTCGGGGGTAAATTAGCGCTGTTTCAGTCTTCCTTCGGATTTGTGGGCGTCATTGAAATGAGGACGGCTACCACTCACACGCTTCACTCGCTCTCCAATAAGATTACCCTTCTCGAGCCTGTACGCCACACCTTCAGTAAACTCACACCGTATCACCGCTAAGCGCTACGTAGTCCTTTAGCTGTCACTTCAACGAGGTGGCTGAAATTTCTCGTTTATTAAAACAAGATACATACTTCGTAAATAATACTCTCTAAAATGTTTAAAACAAGAGGGAATGAATACTTGAATCTACTATAAAGGTGTAACATGGTGTTAACACAACAGGTAGGAGGAATTTGATACGGAAAATATCCTTTCACTTAACCTGGATTCTTCCAATTTTTGGAAATCAGGTAATCCGGGATCGAATCCCGGTCAAGTCATTTGATTTTCTAGCATTGAATATCTACTTATAGTGCTCACTTCTTCTTACCCGGGCGTTCGAGTGCGTAGTGACGCACTCAATTTTTCAGAGAGTTAATAGGGTGATTTTAGTAAGTTCTTTTCAGGTTCGTTGTTTGGTCTGTATTTATGAATATGTTATGAATAAATACTTCTGTAATTATATGTAGGTATTCCCTTCGAGGTGGTGCGGAGAAGTTCGCACCAACTCGGACAATTTTCAATTTCTGTTTTGAAAGATCAAATTCCAGTTTGTTCTACCTGTTAAATAGCGCTCTGTTTCATTAAAGAAAATTTTACTGTTGATGAAATATTTGTCGATGAATTCAGTATCTAAACCCAATTATGCTGAATTCAGTTATCATGTAACTCAATTGATTAAAAATTACTTTTACTGGGAAAATAATAACATAAATGAAAGGCCAATTTGCATATTTTTAATAGAATTCATTACGTACTATTTCCGTGTTCCATAGATTTCTGCGGTAACGTCATCATATCATCAATACTTTCGCGGGCCTTATTCTTTGTGATTCTTTCTTCGAGCCTAAATATATAGTATTGCATGTTCGCTTAAATATTCGTTCAAGAAGACAATTTTTTAAATTGCTTTCGGCCATCATTTTACTTCCACATCATCCTTGTGGTTATAACTTAGTTTTATTTTTACCCTTTAGAATTTATATTTGTATTTGCACCTAACAATTTGTGTTTTTATCTTCATATTTTGTAAGATGTTACACACATTCACTTAAGAGGCTGTTTTAAGAACATTGTGATTAACCTTGCTTCCAGAAACTGCCATCTTTTTGAGCTATTTGCTGTGAAAATTAACAATAAATTCCAAAAGGACTCCCTCTCACGAAATTGATTTGATAGGCAAAGACTTTACCCCGCCGCCAACACCGAGGGCAGCGATTTTCAAAAAATCGGAATACTATTCTAAATTTACGTGAACAAATGACAATAGCATTGCCGTTAATGGAAAAAAGAATTATTGACTTATACTTTTATGAACTTCTCTGTATTCGTAATTTCAAGGTATTCATGCGCTCGCTTCTTCTTTTCAATACTTACTCTAAAAATATTATTTCTGCACTTGAGTATGCCTAATATTAAACTAAAAGTTTTGCAAATCTTGAGTTCATAGTTTTACTTCTTTTATTAGGTATCAGATATTTGGTTCCATGACTCTGCGAATTGGGCATTTTTCATTCATTCTCACATTATATACCTTGTGATAAAATGAGTAAATAAGTTATCTTTGAAAATTTCCTTGCTGGCAAATACGCCAGAAGAACTTTTCCGTGGATGACTTTTTCATTTCGTGTGTTAACAAATGGGTACCTAACGGCCAGGAATAGCGGCTTCTTTCTCGCCTGGCACTTATGTGTCGTGCAATGCTTTTGTGCCTCTGTGGCAACCAGCATATCGGGGGCAAATTGAATAGTATCCATATTTCATGAGGCAACGCAATTTTTGTTGAACCTCTCTGGCCATCTGGCGTAATGAATGGACGATTTTAGGAATAAAATGATGCTATTTGTCCACAAAAATTAATCGCCTGTTTATGACCTGGCAGAGATACCACTTTAGAAATTTGTCGACTAGTTTCATCGAAATCGAACCCTACATCATTATGTCCCTCCATTACAGCACGGTTTACAATTCTGACCCATCTCAGATTAAATCCTCATTTATTGCTATAAACTTGTGAAATAATATCATTTCTGGGATTTTTTAAATTTCAAATTGAAATAAATCGTTTTTAATATGAGGAATATAATACTTTTAATACCGCTTGGAAGCAATGTCAATCTGTACGCGGTTTTCGTATATATGAACTTATTTAAGTAGTAGCTGCGTTAATAAACTTAGAGATAAATGTTTACTATAGGGAAACATTAGATTTCATCTCGAATTTTAGGGTAAGTAGTATATCATGATGAGTAAGCCTTCCTTATTTTTCCAACTTATTGCTTCCTATCGAGTATTTATTTATTTTCATTGGTAAAGCCATCCGGTTGTTATCACTATTAATAAAGCTAAACAATTTTTGATATAGTGTATTATATTGATGAGTGAATTGAGAACAGTGGACCAGGAAGTGGATGAGATACCTGAATGTCGTGCTTAAGTACTTTTCAAATTTGAGTTAGCTTAAGTATTTCGTACCTAGCATTGGGCTACAATTTACGTAAAATGCCTCTAATTATGTGACTTGACTATTTTAGCGCGGTAATTAATTCGGTTCAATTTTGCTGTAGTAATTTCAGTAAAAAATTTGTAGGATTACACTCGGTTTTTAAAAAGGTTTTTGAAGTAAAAGCTCATGTGAAATATTGTGCTGAGTTATCTATAGTAGAAAAAATGCAAAAGTAAATTACTTGAACTTGCTCATTCGATTTCATAATTGTGAAGGAAACTATTGTTGTTGACGTGGAGAATTACTTACATACAGATTTTTCTTACATAATTTTTTACATTTAAAATATAATATATAATTTTCTTTTTTCAATGTGTAGAAAAAAATATTTAAGATTGGGACAGTCCTCTAAATTTATGAAGATGCAGCTTGGTGCTATGAATAGTTGTTGAGCCGTCATCTACCTCCACCTGATTGCTTTTATTACTAATATCCTGCAAAAATGACCAGCGTCAGTAATTTGTTCATCGGTATTTGGTGCTGAATAATGGTTCTTAAAGCAGCCGAAAGGTGCATATTCTGTTCATAAGCTGTATTTTTATATATTTTGATGTTGTTTTTCTTTTCCTTCAAAAGGCGTTTCGCTAACTTTGTACAGAATGTGAGTATCAATTAAAGCATTATTTAAATTTAAAATTTCTGAAATATGACATATAGTAGAAATTTAATTTTTGTCACAGGATTACAGCTTAATGTATGGAGGCGCATAATTAGCAGCATATAGTTCTGAATTTGGTATAGCGACTGTTTTTGCAATTCTCGTATTCTCACTGTGAATTTTAGCGAGTCCTCAACCCACCATAGGTATTAATTTCCATAATTCCTGTGTTCACCGTTGCTTGTTTGAAATTAGAGGTTTTTTCTGGGAAATATTGCCTCCTACCAGGCAGTTTGTTAAAATGACATATTTATGTGGCACCCAAAAACCTCAATGGAATAAACTTTGTTGTAGAGAGTAAATATTTAAATTTTGTGCCGGGGGAGCGTGAAATTTTGAACGCTAATGGAAGGGAGCTTTAGACATTTATAGATTATTATACCGGGACTGCTTTCAAGTTTGCACTTTAGCCCGAGGAAATGTCAACAGATGAATAGGAAAAAGGCGCTCACAATAGGTGGCGGTAAACGCTGAAGCGAGTCATCGTTTACAACGCCATTGAAAGCGACCAGACTCGTAAAATTGTGGTGAGGGAATCAATTTTTTCCCGGCGGAAAATGACGTGGAAATAAGCGAGCGCCCGTGATGGTCAAATACTGTATTCATAGCTTTTACGCATCCGGAAGGCGCTTTTAATGGCTCCATCAAGAATTTAAGTCTCCCGCTCGTCGCTTTTCAGAGAAAAAAGGCCGTTCGCGGGTGAAGTGAACTCGTCCCACTCTCGCACACACACGTTTCGCGGTGTGGAGCGATCGACCAAAAGGATGTCTTCAAGCCAGGTCACAGGGAATACATGAAAAGGGGAGGGAATGAGTGGATGTGAATAAGAGTGCCGGGGAGAACGGGAGGGAGTGTGTGAGAGAGAGAGTAGAAGAAAAGGGAGTGTAAGAGAGGGAGATAGGCCTTATCGATTGGTTGGAAGCTCGGAAGAGGGAGCCTTGCGGGAAGGAATGTGGTAGAGTGAGGAGGCTAGGAAGAAGGAAGGGGTCGGATGGGAGTTGAGCAGTAGAAATGAATGTTTGTTGTCTTGTGCTCGTGAGTGCTGGAATGATAGGAGCACTGACAAGTTGCCGCCTCAAAATTTGTCCTCGGCGTCACCTTTGTCATTGATGTGTCTTCGTGGTGTGAGATCCAATGTCATATGTTTTCTCATTCTAATTAGGACTGACTGTCTTCAGTACCATACATAATGCTGTAGCTGTAATTAAAACCGGTTGTATGCAGTAATACCTGTCAAGTATTTTCGCAATTATTTCATTTCATTTGAGCTGCAAATACAAATGGAGAGGTACCTTTTTAGCCTAAAATGTGAACATGTCTTAGATTTTACCCTTAATCATTCGCGGCGCTGATTCTCAGGCCATATAACAGCCTTTATATAAAATCTCTACCCTTCGATGTTTGGAAAACACCGTTACAATAACTATGTCATGGAATTTTCAGGCATTATGCCCATGTAGAAGTCAATCATAACCGTAGTGATAGTGAATCATAATGGTTGGGTTAAAAAAATTGAGCATTATAAATCCTTTTGGAAATTTAAATAAAAGCCGTGTTAAAGATAGGTTCAAGTTTTCATTAAGTTATACAAAGTTGGACATGAAGTACTATTCGAAACGAAATGTAGTAGTACTTCATGAACCAAATACTATTTCAAATGTTTATCAGAATGCAGAAACGGTTATAACAACTGAATTAGATTTATTAAGTGTTTAGACACAAAATATACCCACTGATGGACTGTTACAATACATATATGGAAACAGTATCTAATCAACGTTATGTCCTCGTGGACGATGGTAGAGGTAACTTTCGAAACGTAGGCCTAAAATCTACTTACCTGGTGGAAAACCCGAGAAGATTTCAACAGTATCATACGCCGGGAAAGAGCAAAATCATGTACCACAGCAAGCGTTTTCCCCGTGACATTTATTGCGAATTTCTTTGAAAGTCGTTCACGTGATAAGTTAGATAAAGTGGCATTTGAAAAAACGATATTACATTTAATTCGTCAAAAAAACTTATAAATATCGAAGAAATAAAAATGTAAATTTTTGCGAACAATAGATTGCAAAAAACACGCAATTGTGTAGGATATCCGTAAAAAGCCAATGCAAAGTCCGTTATGAGTATTCATTTTCCATCTAAAACACATATTCCTTGTTATGGGGATTCAATTGATGCTGAAAATAATGCACAGTAAATGCCGAATCTTTTCCGTTAAAACATTATTTACATTTTGCACCAAATGAGCTCCTCAATTTATATATAAAATTGGCGTGGAGTGGATTACTGGATTAAATTTGGCGCTGTAATGACTCGATATATTCGATTATTAGGTGTGATTCAGCCTAAAATGCGTATATCATACGGAAATAACTTATGCATTGAAGAAGTAATCATTTATGTGTTATTAAGGATATTTGGTTCCAAAGGCGTTCCTGCCTGCGCGCCATTGGAAGTTATAGAATCGGGAAAGATCGATGAAAAAAATAGCAAGCAGCATTGAATCTGGCTTTTTGTTTCCTCACATTTAAAGGGGAACAATGTGAAAGAGAGGACATATTGGCTACTGCAGGAATTACGAATAGATTTATACACATGGGGCTAATTTGAAAGTTCGTAATTGCTGAGTCAGCGATCCTTGTAAATTCATGCATCATCTCTCTAATTGCCTTCAAACGAAAGCATATCACATTTAAGTGGCAAAATTAAATTAAAGAATGTCACTGTTTTTTTAATCCTCACTGAACGAGGCCATTTAAATTCCTTACAAACCTAGATTACCAGGGGAAAGGCAGAATTCTGGAGTTCCAACTGGAAAATGGCTGAGGAAAGGGAGATCGCGACATTAAAATAGCGAGTGAGTAAAATACAGTATATCGAGCTGTTAAGTGGCTTACATTTTCTTCTTAAGTTACCAAGCTTAGATTTGTTCTAAATAAAAGACAAGAGCCTTTCAGTACAATTAAAATGTTACATTGTAATGTATTTTACTTTGCCTGTGAGTGCTACCGTTCAGATTGACTGGATGAATTCTTTAAGTCTTTACCCTGGGAAATCCAAATGTTTGTTTCAATCCCTCTATATTAGTATTAATATCCTAAGATTAGTGTGCTTAAGCACTCAATTTCTCCCTTTCCCAAGCTCGGTCCTTCTGTTCCCTGAATTTTCTTCCTTATGTCTTAATTATCTTTCCCAAGTATTCTTTGGCTCAATTTATCTGAATATCTTCCCATGGAGGACAAAGTTAATTACCGCGCTGATGTCCTTCTAATGCCGTAGGTGATAAAAATTGAATGGATTTGGTAAATGCTACCAGATATAATATCATCGCAGTCAACCTTTGGGGCATAGTGAATTGTAGAAAAATCCATATCCGATTGGATATGGATTTAAAAATGGAAAACATGAAGGTATTCCATTTTTTACTGATAAATGGTGATAAATCGTGATTAAGTACTACTGTTATAGGTAACATACGGGTTAGCCTAGATTTACGAGTAAAAGTAAACCAGCGAATCTACATTAGCTTTCGCATTCGCTGGTCATATTCTTCGATAGTATTTCTCTCTCAAGTATTATATCCATCTCACGTAATCCTATCAATGCCTAACCAAAGTGTCCTATTCATTCATATTTTATCATCGCTGTCAATTTAAAAGAGAAAAAAATTCCATTTTTGCAGCATTTTAGATAAGCCTAAAGTTATCAGGTATTTTTTACATATCTTGAGGCTCCATATCACCAAATGCTGTTCGTTTTCATCAGATTGTTGGCTAAAACAAATCTGTTTCTCCAAAGTCATCAAAGCCCAATATTGCCTGAATGAGACTTTCAGATCAATCGATCATAACTGACAAATTGCGGGAATAGAAGCGTTGAGATGAGTTGATACTTCCCTTACAGTTTGAAAGCTTCTCTCTGCGCCCCGTACAGTTTCCTGCTTTCTATCTACTATTTACCATCTAGCTTTCATCTGCAGTGGACTCCTTTCACTGATAATGCGTATATCAAAAGAAATGAGAATGACATTTTCAACTGCAAACCTCTGGAATATTTATTTCCTCTCCTGAAAGTACTTAAGAAAACTTCGTGCTCTTTTCTGAGTCGCAAGAGGAGTTTCGAAGTGGGTTGTTATGTTTTTCCATAAGAAAAAGTATTTTTTTCCTTCAGCAGTTTCCCCGCTTCTCGTCGTCTCTTATATCCATATACCATATAATTTATCATATTGCTGAAGATATCGATTATTTCTATCTTATAGGCTGCAGTACTATTCGTACTCAATGCCCTCTACATCCTACAGCAACCTCTAGTTTGTCACTGCTCCCCTTCACTCCCTCCCCCCCCCTCCCTTACTTCAAATATTTTTATGCCTCTACCTACATTAATATTTTTCGATTAGTCCTTTGGAAAATAACCCTGTTGAATGTTAAACAAGATAACGTTATGGAGTATGAGCTCTTTGTGATGATATTGATCGTTGATTTTTTTTAAGTTTATATTTCGGATTTCCGAGTGGGTGGTTTTAGTGTCGCTTTTTCTCTTTTCTCTTGCATTTCTTGGGACCCTTCATCCATGATGTCGTTTAAATCTTCTTTTCTAAGAATTACGGCCCCACTATGTGTTAAACATGTTATCGGGAAATAGGGTTCTGGAAGACAAGAGATCGATTTTGTGGTTCAAAACTCCTCCAATCTTGTTCATTGAGATACGGAGCTCAAATCTGTGTTCCCTTAATTGTTTAAATTCCCAAAAAAATTCCCTTGATTTACTCCTTTAAGTTGGTTTTTATCAACGAAGACACGTTATTATTGCCCTCCACGTGTCGAACTCAATAATAAAGCACGATTTTCGCTTATTTTGAATGACGCACGTTTTCCTTCTGGGAGATGTTTCAAAAAAGGGAATAGTAGTTTTAGTTTTTACCTCGCAAACTATGAGACAGCATTTGCATAATAAAATGACAGCATAGTCTCTTTTCACGTTAGTAATGGTTATTGCTTTTACCTGTATCCTTGCACTATCGTAGTATTTTTTCCTCTTGACTAATTTCAGCGTTGGTATCCATAACCTTGCGAACTCTATTCCGAAATTTATATCAGTGGCTTACTCTTGCTATATCCTTTTCTCTTATAATTTTTGTAAATAGTTCTCCATTTTTTCTTATCTTAAGTTCTTTAATGTATCTCCAAAATTTCATTACCATAATAGAATGTTCTTTCATTCATTCTCTTTGTGTCCTATCGTTATTTGCTCTTCAAACTTCCATTGATTCGGACTTTGTGCAAATCTCTAACTTCATTATTATTATTACGCAGGTATTATGAGAAATCATCCTTCCAATAAATATCTCATTCCATAACATCATACTGTGTGTACCATTTAAAAGAAAGAACTATCGCTCTATCGAACTCTATCTATCGAACTATCATTACAAAAAAATATTTCAACGCTTGGTACTGCCAAGAACAATAGCTCAATTCTATTTTTATTATATTTTTCCTCCTTATTTATTTCGTTCCCTGTTATGGAAATATTATCTCGATATCTCTCGACATTTGGGTGTTACTTTTCATTAATAATCAACTTATGCTTGCTGATCTGCGAGTGTTTCAGGGATTATATTGTTTTCGTTTTGTAATTTACATCTTTTGCATGAGCTGAATAATCAAAAGCTTATTGTGAATGAAATACAAATAACTTAATGGCGTTTATTTTAAGAATATTTGTTAAATATAGCCGATGATTAAATAACACAAAACGCAGTTCCTTGGGAAGTCAAAGACGAATCTGTATGGATCAAGTAGAAAAACAATTGGGAGAATAAGATGATGAAGAAGTTGGACTCGAGATGGCAATTTTTTGCTTCATAAAGGAAATTATACTCTGAAATCGGATAGAGATGATAAAACTACATAACTGATGTCGTGGCGAGGAGATTAAGAATAAAATTTTACTTCAAAATGGTTGAATTACGTAAAATCCCATGCAGCATTAAGTTTCCAGACTTCAAGCTATATCTTTTGTTTGTTAATAGTGTTGGTTATTACTCAGCGTTGTACTCAGATTTACCGAAAATTCCTTACTGCCGCAGTGCGACAAAATCTGCACCAGCATTAATGCTTTAGGAATATGGGGAAGTACGAGAAATCTTTAGTACAAGTTTCTCTTTTAGCGGGGATGGAATTTAGGAGTTGATGCGTTTTATTATCAAGGATTAAATTTTAAGAGGTGACCCAAATGTGAAAATTTAGTAAATATTTTAATAAATCTGAATGGATAAATCAAAAGCTTATTAAAATGGGTGTATGAGTATGGTATAGTTTGGATGTTTTTTAACTCTTTAACTATAGTATCGCGACATGAAAGGACGATAAGTAGTTGTTTCCAGCATGAATGTATCCTGGGAAAGTATTCCCTTTTGTAGCCGTGTTTTAAAGTAGTTACGTAGAAATATTACCCAGAAGTAAAATTTGGCGGCAAAACAACAACTTTGAGTTCACAAAGACAGCTGAACTGCTTCGATCTCATTCAGTGCCATACTGTATAGAATAGTGGTCGTTGTTGAAACCATACAAAAACTTGTCATCGTGCCGGAATTTCAGGTCATTTTGTATTTTTTATTTCGTGCTAAAGCCAATGTTTTACCCAATACATCAATTTCCTTCTCGTTTAATTAATTATTTATTTATCCGTTTATTTTTATTTTACCAATAAAATCATGCGTGTAATATGTGGTAAAATTCAAAGTGGCAAAACTGTAGATCAAGAGGCGACCGAGATGCCTCAAAGTCAACCAACCGAATCAGTCGCTGACTTTTTTTACTTCACGGGAGAAAAAATCCGCTTTTTTATGTAGTGCGCCTTTTATAACCCGCTCCGCTAATCAAGGGCTTGCGTTATCTTTTTATTTCTTCTCTTTCGAGGTTGAGATACATTAAAGGGATAGACCCAATGCTGGCGTACATGAGCCACCCGTTAAGGCCTCAGAGAATGCAATAGCGGATAAAAATTTTGTTGCGCCGGTTACGATGAAAGAGGATGCCTGGTGCTCTGCAGTATCGTGGTTATTTTTTGCTGAACGTCGTTTATAATGAGCGAAATCCGAATGACTTATTCTTCAATTCATTTTTTTCCTTTAATGTCGCCCTCCTTCCGGTTTTCGTAGCTCAAAAAATAGGAAATCGTATAAAATTTATTTCAGTTCATTGTGCGACCACAATCAGGGCTCTGAGAAGAAAGAATAATGATACTCCTAACGATTTCTCAGTTACTCACAAATCGATTGCACTTTAGAATTTACCCATAGTGATGCACCTCACGAATATTTGAGGACTCCACTGGCTCATCTGCACATAGGGAGAGTTTCTCAAAAGGGGAGCTATCATGAAAAGTAGAGGAAAATGATGATACTGGGAAGCTTCTCCTTGTAATCTTTGCTAGGTATATGACCTCAAATGTGAAATACATAGCTCAGGGATTAAATATTATGTACCTCCCATTAGAAATTGCCAAATAGTATAAAATATCTATCTAACTTCTTTAATTCTAAGTTATAAGTAGTGAATTGTGTCTTTCTTATCCTTGATATATATTTCTGATGTTCAATATCGTTTATTATTCTCAATCATTTAACTGAACGGGCAATATTTATATTTGTTCTGAAGTATTATCAGACAGTGAATCGTGAACATTCAAGTGGTACAAGATGATTACAGATAAGTGTTGGAGTTATTAAGAATTTATTAACTTATTGAATACTAAGTAATGGAATAAAATAAAATGCTGCATTTGGAGCTCCTTTAAACCCAATCATATTTACTTTATTAATGTCAGATGTAAATGGCCTAAGAATATTTTTTGGCGAAATACAACTCCGCCTAGAAAAGCGCTTTCGTAAATGCATTGTTCCATCGAATCACTTCGACCCAGAAATTTTTCCGTGACTATCGTCGCATTTCCGTCGACAATTTATAATATTTTTATGTTTAACTCATGAAAGAACAGGAAGATAGCATGTTTACTGTAGCGTGAACACGAGTAGAGATCGGGTGATCATAAAAGAATTGATGAGAAGGCGGAATTTCTGCAGTTAAATTCCGGAGAAACAATACTTACAAATACCTTTAGTTTTCGCTCGTTTTATGTGAATGGGGTATTACCGAACCTTGACCGTAAAAAAACCATTCAATCCTTACCCTTACTGAAAATGGGAATTATATAAATTGATAGCGCCCGGCGTTGAATGTCTGTGGAAAACAATCGAATTGTTGGAAAAACCCGAGGTTGCACGATCGTCACTGGGCCGTTACGGAGTGAGTGGTCGGGGACGAAGAGCCTTCAGAGTGTGAGTTTTTCGCATGCATCGGAACGACACATTTCCTTCGTCTGACCCCGCGGCACCCTTGACCATGCGGCATCATCCCTCGTAGATGCTCACTTTGAGCCGGAGTACGCGTATGATGGGAAACAAGGAGCTCGACGGGAATGGAAGGAACGAAACGAAGACGAAAAAAAGTGAAGGGCTACGGGCGATCACGCCACTCGAAGCGCGCGCATTCCACGTATCTCCCACCCCTCCTCCTCGCGGACCAAAAACGAATGAAGATGGAAAAAGAATTAAAAGATGCGCGCTGCGCACTCTTGCCAAGTTCCGAGATTCTGGCCCGTGTGTGTGTAGCGATCGCCTTTGAACCCGCGTGCGGGAGGCAGAAGGGAGGGATGTTACTGTCTCTCAACGCTATGGGAGGAGTGAAAGGGAGACAAGGGTACGGGAAGGGCTACACACTTTTCAGGGCAATTGCTTTGCGACGATAAGACCTAAGACAGGGTTGGGGAAGGAACTCTGCGGAATGAGGATATGGAATAGCAGTAAGAGCGGTCGTTTTTTCCTTTTTTGTTACAAATTATTCCTTTAAAAATTACTTTGATATTTCTTTTTATTCAGTTGCGCCAATATTAATCTGTATCTCAAAAATAAATTTTTTTAATAAAAGAAAACACTAAGGCTAATATGTGTTAGTAAAGTTTTAAATAAATGAAATAAATATATATTAAGTAAAAAATATGTTAAATTTGAGATACAGGAAAATATGGAAGAGGGTCTACTCTTTATATCATTAGAAGTCCAATATGGCAGGATAAATTTTTGAATGAATAATTCATCGCGAAAAATTACGATCGAACGAGAGTGTTGCGTCTTCTTAATCGGTCAGAGAAAGGGCCGTGTAAAGCAAGTGGGAGAGTCATACGCTATATATTTAGTTTTTTCTCTCCATGGAGGAGTACAAAGTATACTTTGATGTTTTGACTGAGTATAAAGTATTAGTACTCCAGGAGCCAGTGCCAGAAGAAGAGTACTTGTGTCTGTACATCTACCAACAACTATGCATCCTTAGCTGGGTCTCACCAGCCCCGCGAAGAATTCCTCGTTGTCGACCAGGAATCCTTAATTTGAATCCCTTCAGCTCTCATAAAGGATCGTGTTTTGGTTGCATGCATGCGTGACCGTGTGTGTGTTATATAATTTGGCCATGTTTTAGAGTTTGGCAATTCTAGTTGAGAGGCTGAGGCTTGGTGCCTACGGTGAAACTCTCCCTTTCCGCACACAAATGCAATGATTTATTTTTGCAAGTGTGATGAGCATAAGGAGATACTATACGGACAATTGAGTTTCCATTTCATTTTACACCTTTGAGGCCGTAGAGATCAATTCTCCCACACTCTCCTAGTACATAAATTTCAATGAATTTACTGAACCCTGAACTTAATTTTTGAACGGGTAGAGTATACAATGGAGGCTACATGCCTAATTGAACGAAGAAATACAGTCAAATTGTTGAATTTGGTCAGTGTTAACAGTATTTACTTCGCGTGAGCCAGAAATCACACATACAGGTAACCAGTAAATTACGTTTACTACAAATCCACCTTATAGATGACCTGTGGTTGAAAATTGCCGATTTTAATACTTATTCCACCAATACAAAATAATCAAGGAGAATAAGCTTATGGAGAGGTAAGTGTTTAATGCAAGTACGAAAGAATCCACATGCGATTTCATGTAATGCATTGAATTCCGCCGAATAGGATGACGGAAAATATTTACAAGTATCCGTGGAACTTCTTTAATTTACTACAATTACAATGGTCGTATAAGTGTAGAGTGTACGTTTTAGGTCATTGATGAGTAAGACACCTGTAAAGACAAAACATGTTAAAAATTCCGGGAGGGGGGTGGGTAGTAACAGAAATTCCAACGACAAGACGGGTGTAAAATGAGAAGAGTTGGGTGGAGGATATCCGTTGAACAGAAGCTTCCGTGGGTGAAAAAAGTTAGCTCGGAATGAAAAAGAATGTTGGAATTCAGTTAATCAGTCTTGGGATTGAAGTGCCATGTGTCACGAAATTCTTCCGTTCGTTCCTACTTATTCCTCCTAGTCACCTCCAATACCCCTTCGTATAATTCTTGTGCCTCTTCTTCCATAGATTCCCTCTTTCTCAGTACGTTCCACGCTCCATATTTGTCATATTTGTCATACGCCATACGCCGTATCCATATGTCACTACGCTCCATATTTGTCAACCCTACTGATAATATTATCCCCAATAATTTCCAATCTACTCTTCTTAACTTAATCATATCCCATTTTCTCTTAATTTTTCTCCAATTCTATAATAACTCAAACCCATTGCCGAACCTTTCCGATTTAGTCTTACCTACTTTACGCAGTTACTAAATACCTGGATATTCATCATTCTATTTTTATTTCTTTTAAATATTTGTTTCTTTTCCACTTTATGAAAGCTCTTCTCGTTAAATTTGTTGCAATTGATGATGTGTCTTTGATTAGTGGCACTCTGATCTATAGTGTCAGGTGCAAAGCGCTAGTTAAAGTCTTGATATGAAAAATGACCGAAATTAGGGAAATTCCACTTCTTTGCCTTTCCATTTTCATATATATTTCTACTTGGTGTATTTGGCATTCATGGATTCAGCGTATAGTTGAATATGTGTGTAAATTTAAAACCATCGACAGGTAAATATGTTTTGACGTGGGAAGATATGAATATATTTCGGCATTCTCTGAAAATCTACGTTAATGCTGATTTTGAGTAAAATCTAATTATAATTTTCTGATGCTTTAATTTTCTCATCTTTTAAACTTGTTATTTGCGCTTTACGAGTTTTTGCTGCCCTGATAATTGCGAAGGGTAGAATCAAGCTGCTGAATCACGCTTCCACGGAATGGTGAAATGTGTAACTAAATTTCGATATAAAAGTCTTATCTATAGTCCTCAGGTAGGTTCTGATGGCAAAAAATTAGGTGTTTTTTTCATGCCTGCCACCGACCTTATTTCCTTCGCTGTAAATGTGGTAAAACGTATGAATTGGGAAAAATATTTTTTTAAATATGTGACTATTTCTCATGGAACGAAATTATCTCCTCTTCCTGAAGAGAATGCATTATTATTCTATACCTACCCGCACAATAATTCTATCGTCAGAACTTATACGTAACAATCAATTCCAATGAACAATTGCTCGTTAACGGAAAGTGAACATGTTGTAATGACCCTCGCCTCAGCTTTACCCTATCGTAAACGTTTCTCCCTGAAAATGAAGCTCTATTGTGCTGGGGCAAAATTTATTTCTCCATTTCAGTCCGACGACAAAAAAAAAGAAATCACGGTGATTCGTACTTTTTCAACCTTCACCCATCACTGTGTGCAAAGCTTCGATATGTTCCCCCGCCCCGTAGCCGTCCGACCTGTGCGAGAGAAAAGGAGAAAGAGCGAGAAAAGACCTTTCTTGCCCACAGAACTTCCTATCCCTCCCCGCTCTAACAACGAGCCGCCCCCCACACCACCCTCGCCTGTCCCCCCACCACTACCGGATAGGCCCCCCACCTCTTCGCCTTGGCCAGACACATCGTCGGCGCCGACAGGGCGCTCTGGCGGGGAGGGGGGCGGAGACAAAGGAGGGGAAGAGGTGTAAGGGATGAATGGGGGAAGGGTGATAAGGACTATCCCTTGTGCCTTGCTGTGTTTGCGGAGGAATGAGAGGGGGTGGGAGAAGGGGTTGGACTTGGTCGGGTGCGCTTGGGGGAAGTTCCTCTGGAGGCAGTGTGAAGGAAAGAAGAAAAAAACAGAATTTTATTATTTATGTACCTATTTACTACCTAGCTGGTTTTGCTTCCCTCGCACGAATAGGTTTTACTTCCCTCGTATGGAAACGTTTTAGGCCATTTTTTGACATTGACGTGGAAGTAAAACTTTTCGTATAATAATCATCAGGAAAACCTGTTGAAAGATCGTAATACCAAAAGGAAAAGTGTCTTATTTCTACAAGGTCAAATTCTGATTTTCTAATTAATTTTTTTTATAGAACTATGAATCATCCAAGCATTATACTTAGATAGAAATAAAGGATCATTCAAGTGCATAACTGTCATTCATGTGCACTGCTTTGATAATTGCATAAATGCATTTTAGGATGCATAATTGCTGATATTATTGTTGTATTCGTCCATTTATGTGTATTTTCTACTCTTTTATTTCTCCTAATACATCAGTGAACTTAAGTCACATGTTTGAAAGAGTTTATGTGTAAGATTGAGATAAGATACACAAGTTAGGGTTATTCTTTTCACGATAACATTTATTTTTCTATAAAAAAAGAACTTTGTTACCTTTCTCTGAATATATGTGATTTATCGTTTTCAAGGGATGTAAAGGTAGTAAAAAATGCTAAATTTAGCACTAATCAATGTATATTGATTTAAAATTTCACATGCTGCTCAGATTGAAGTGTGATGTTGATGAACACAATATGTTTTATTTTCAAAACTTTAGTAACCTTATGTAAATAAATGCAAGCTGAAACTTACGTACCCGCGTGTCTATTTAAAAGAAAACAGGTCATGTTAATCACAGAAGACAGGCATGTCACTATTTATGGATATGTTTTATTTATGCATGCTACATTTCGGCTCGAAGGGTGCCAAGGTCACACGAAGTTGGATTTAAACATTAAGAGTGGGCGTAGAGAAGTAGGGAGAGGTGGTGTCTTAGTACGAAAGGATTGAAGCCGAGGAGAAGAGTTATGGAATGAAATAAGAAGTGAAAGGGTCGTAATTGGACGGTTGGAAGAAAGGACGAGATAAGATGCGGCCCGGAAACGAGCGTTGGAGAGTTCGACTGCATTTCGTACGGTGTGGTGGCGTCACGGAAATCCGCAAAGCGGGGGCGATGACTCGATAAATCCACGACCAGCAAATCATGGACGTCTTGTCGTGAGTACGTCCACCGCAATTTAGCCGAGAAGGTTGAGAGATCAGTGCTAGTGAATCCGCTTAGAACATTCACCGTATCACCTTGTTGCATAAAATTTGTATTTCAGCGAATATAAGTTGTCGTTCAGGCCGAGCTTTTGAATTTTGCGTATTTTTTTGCAGTATATAGCTTACATTTTCGAATTTATTTAATATCTCAGACATCGAGAGAAATTTTACTATAAACGAAGCAAAAATAAAATTCTAAATTTCCGCGGCTAGAGTCGCCACTTCCTTTACCCCGTGTTATACGTTATTAGAGAGAATTTTATGAGGGGAACTCAATATCTGCGTAGAAGCTGCTTACTACGATTTAAAGGAAATGTACTTGAACGAAAAACTTCAGGTCGTGATTTACGCAGAAAATAATTATTTTTTCACCCAATTAGATACATTTAAATGCAATTTCATTAGCTGATGATAATTCCTTTCGTTTGCGTGATTATTTGCAGGAGTATTCAAGAATTTAAGCATTAAATATAAAAATTTATAAATAATAATTTCGGATTTCAATTCCACTTAGCTAACGCTCTCGAATGTAAGTATAGATTTCTATATATATTTTCTATGAAATTATGTATAGCTTGACTTTGTTATATTCCAACGAAATGAATTTAAAACTATCGAAATGTTAGCCACGAATATAACAATATTTACATGTGTCATGAAGAGTGTCCTGAAAGACAGGAACTTATCCATAGGTTTGTAAAGAATATTTTGAACATAGAAGGAAAGGAATTCTTCGCATCGAAAATGTAAAGAAAAGAGCAGCGAAAAGATTAAGTTTAAAGACATAGTTAGTAGTTGGAGGATGAGGCACTGAGGCGCAAAGGAATGCTGGATTAAGATATAGGAGGATATTGCACAAGTGGGAAAAGATCACAAAATAATGTCGACCATAGGTAGAGATAGATAAGTAAGTCCTAGATACACGGAATTGAGGAAAAAGAGTGAGTACGAAGATAATATCTAGCGACCGTAATAGAAAATTAATAATGCGAATACGTTTCACGCGCTGCACACCTTTGTACTACAGCCAATTCGTCGACAAGTAAGGGCTTGCTCTCACTTCTCTGCATTGGAATTCTGACAGAGTGGTCAGAACACGCCCAGAGGTTCATGGAAACCTAAGTGTTTTACGAGACGCCGCTATGACGTTATTGCAAATCATCACCTGGCATGAAGCTTAAGAAACGTCATTACATCCAATTCATTAAGAAAATCTTAATGCATTTAAATTCAGATTTGCTAGGTTGTAATAATCATGAAAATGTATCCATAACTAGGAGACTAATGCGTCTCTTTTCTTCTTTTATTCATTCCCTACCCCTCCTACGTATTCTAAATATCATTTATGCTTAAGTATAGATTTTTGCGTGCATGCCAGTCCAGTTCATGTTGATGACCATGGAAATCATATTATGCTAACAACATCGTTTTATATACTCCCTTACTGAGGCATATTCCATCCAGGCTATATAAACATATCATTCAATCCCAGTCTTCACAATCCCTCCCTTATCTAATTTCCCTGCCGACTTTTTCCTCCCCCATTCCATCAATCTTGGTCTCCATCCAGGCTATTTTCCCCCCGCCGCCGCTCAGAGCAGAAATGAGGAGAGAAAATAAACTTCGATCCCATCAGAGAACGTGAATCACGGCAGGGCTGCATCGCCAAGATGCGGCAATTGCATTGTGCGATGAAGAGATTTGCCCTGGGGACTTCGTAGTGGGAGGGACGCCCCAGTCCAAATCATCCCATGAAAGTTTCTTAGGAAGGAAAGAAAAATATGAAGCTCGAACGTGGCCGTCGAAGGGATGTCTGTGACTCAATTGTGTTGGTTGATTTTGTGAGTGGTTGGGGGAGCAGTGTCGGTCGCCTGCATTGTGGGCTAAAATTGGAAAAAATATTTAAAAATTAAGATTAGCGAAAATAGATATAATATTTTCATGAACAAGAACAATTGCAACGAAAAAGGGATATCTGATTTAAAATTCAGTCTCTCAAAGCCGTGAAAAGTGGTCCTATCTATGACTCTGTTAAAGGACGCACTCCTTTTACTATACTCTCATGCGTCACAACTTTTAAATACTTTGGTCAATTCACGCAAATTTGATTACTTGCATTTTTCATATTTGCTTGCATATGTACGTACTTTTATTTGTGTACAACTTGAAATAGCTGCAAGCGCAGGTTTCAGGTTTCATAATTCCGGCGCTCCTTCAAACCACGCCAACTCTTTTTGTTTCTTCAGTAAACTCAGATAATTTAATTATCGCAGAGCCTTAACGCCGACTAGAGATTGAAGCTGGGCAGAAATTTCAACTCGTAATCTTCTTACTCCAGCGCAAAGGACGGCCCCCATAATTTTGGCATCCGTGTAAAAAAAACCTCCTCAACGTAGGCGAATACTGTATGATAAATATATGCGATATTTTACCCATCTGCCATGAAGCTATCCCACAAAGTTGCACCGTTTCGCCATTAACTTCGTCTTTTTCTTCGATTTTGAACCCACCGTACCCCGTGGCTTGGCAAATGAGTCGGAAAGCGAGGGAGTCGGGGAGGATCTGAAAGGAAACACGAAAAAACTACCTCGCCGAAGGGGGGCGGGCGAGAGAGAGGAAGACGTGACAGCAGACGTCGATTTCTATGTGGGTCGACCGAGTGAATCGTGGGAGCGTAAAACGCTGTAGTACAAATCCCGTACTCCTTATGAGGGGGGTTGTGGAGGAGGATTGTCGCCTGGGCCGTAGTACGTAGCGGCGCGCACTTGGTGGGGCGGCGGAGAAGGCGTCGCCCGGGAGGGGCGCCGCGGCGCCTCCGCCTCCGAGGTTGGGGAGAGAGTTGCAGCGGCGGAGGAGGAAAAATGGGGCTTTAGTCTAGAAGGAGGGAATAGGGAATCCAGCGGAGCGGCCGTAAAAAGGGCACGGGTTACCGCCATGCGGACGGCTTAGACTGGCGTCGTGTGGTTACAACGATGCCCAGTATACGAGAGATGAGTCTCGTACCGTTACTTACCTCGCGGTTGTCTCTTTATCAGCCCGAAGTAAAGGAATTAAGGGTTTGGTGGAATATTATACCCTTCTTTTGGGATTGAAGGATGAACATTTTTACTTTTTATGTTGTCATATCAAGTTGTACCTCCTTTCTCCGACTAAATTTTCATAGTACAGAAATACTACAATAAATTTAATCAGGAAAAATACAAATAATTAAAAAAATCAATTAGCATTGAGTAGATATTGGAAAAGCACCAGAGACATAGATAAATACCTGATAGATTAATATTTCAACGATGATATTTATGATATTTTTAATCGTTATTTCAGACATAGTGTTTAAATGCCGTTATAAATGATAGTAAAGTGAACACCGACGAGTTACTCTGTAAAAATACAGCTGTAAAAAACTTGTGTAAGTTTTATTCAATGTTTCCCAATTTTGTGTCTATAAACAGCGTATATTAGGTAGTTCACTTCTTGCTTTTCTATTTTTCTTTGTTTTAATAAATTCTGACTATTATTGATGAACTAAATATTGGAAGAATAGCAAAGGATTGACAATTTTTTATAGTTTAATTTAATGTGTTCGAAGTTTTAGGGATATTTTTGGAGTGATTCCCGCAGGAAACCTTCTTGACTAAAGACTAGGGAATAAATTATAAAATTAACGTGAGATATAACTGAATAAGTAATAAAGAATACGTCAAATTATTCTGTCTTATCTGAATGTGTACCTGCCAATGAAGGTTATCAATGGCGATCGAGGGAAGGAGGATAGCCCAAACGTATCATCATGATAGAAGTGATATCGGTTGAAGACCTTGGCATTACCAGCTATTAAGCTTACATTTCATGACAGAATTTCCTTAAATGTAGATAAATTACATTGAAATGAAATTTAATTATTGGGATAAAAATAAAAATATATATTGGGTAGAACTCGCTATAAATCGATCTTCTGAAATAAATCAGCTCTTCGATGCCAATATCAAAGATGATGGAAGGAATGGCAAAATCTCTCTCCCCTTGCACACATTGACGTTGATTTTAATGGCGTATTGATCTCGCTATCTGAAAATTTAGGCTGCATAAAACTTTGGAGGAAATCAGGAGATAGGTAAAATATTTCATTAAATACCATTTATTGTTAGTCATTTCTATTTGTCGATGTCATTAGTATTTACATTTACCTCGGGTATCATTAATGCTGAAAAGGCTTGCTGATAGGATATGGAATGGAGTGTTGCGGCAAACCAATCTTAGAATTGCTGGCTAATGATGATGATGATCTTAATGCTATTAATTTCAAAATAATTCTGTTCATAATTTTAATTGTTTATTTGAATCACTTGCGGTAAACTCTTAGAATTCAATATCTTGGTGAGTTGTAGATAGGTCAACAAAATTGATTGGAAAAGTTTTCCCTTTATTCTAAGTTGAGGTAATGCTTTTCATTACCATTAATTTATTTACGATTTCATGTCGAGAAATGCGTCCATTATAATCAGTCTAGGTATTACTTTTATTCGCACTACTATGTTTGTTGCTCCTTAATTATGTGAAAGTATCTTTATTTTGCATTTATAATTAAATTCAGGATAACTAATTTCTTTTTCTGTCATTCTGAACATAATTTTCTGAATACGTCTTCTCACTTTCATTGATATTGTCATTCAGTGGGTAATGTTTTCCCACGCCAAATTTTTAGTTTTTCGTTTATTAGTAAAGTGCTTGCTCGATTATAATTTATGTTATTGACGATGGTATGCCCTTAAGAGGTCTGACATCCGCTCCTTTTGCTCTGAACAGATCTCAAGGAATCAGACGTAACTTATCATTATCGAAGAATTTTAAGGAAAAAATGGTAAGAATATGGGAAAAATTGCCGTTTAGAGATCATCATTACATCATGACTTCTTGCAAAGAAATATTTGATAGAACGGCCTTTTAAATAAAGGAATAGCGGTAAAAATCTCTTTGATGGACATGCTGTTGAATAAAACGTAACTTTCCATTGTGGAAGGTTACACGGGATTTCCACCGGGTCAGGTTCTCCAACTCCATCTCGGTCGATGTTTCGATGGACGAGTTGTCCATCGTCTTCAGGGCCCTGAAACTCGCCCATCGAAACGTCGACCGAGATGGAGTTGGAGAACCTGACCCGGTGGAAATTCTATGTAACCTTCCACAATTCTATACGCCGGGAAAGCCTACGATCATTCTTCGCAACTTTCCATAGTTTTTCTATTTGGTGAGTCAAAACAGGTAGTCTCCTTAAATAGCTGTGGAGAAGTGTTAAATTGCATTCCATTCACGAATAGATTGTAGAACAGTTCCACCGCAGTACTAGTAGTCAAAGCTACTTTAGTAAGAGAAGGTGAATTGCAAAAATTGGAATATTCTTAAAAAATGATTTTACAAGTTTGAGGCAGGTACATAAAGTATAACGCCATAAAACTTCAAATTATTACTCATTATTGTGCGTTGCGTGCATGCTCGTGAAATATTCACCATAACTGTCATCACACGGGCCTTGAACTTGCCCCTAACTTCCTTTTCTTATGAACCACGGAATTTTTTTTTACGTGAAAAGCCTATCGAGAGATCTCTTGATAAGAAGACTGTATTTTTCATTGATATTCTTTCAAACCCCAAGCTGGATATAGAACTTCCTGGAACACGATCCTTTCTCCCATTTGAAGTAGGTATACTCTCGCGTCCTTTGCTTTCGAAGTACTTTTTATCATACATATTAATAGTGCCTAGATACAAATACCTAATTCTATAAAACGAAGAAAACTCAACTCTTATCAAAGGGAACCAAAGAGCGGCTCTGCGGCCTGTTGAAGGGATCGCGGGAATAGTTCTCGCATTTAATGATCACATCCTTTGGTGAATTTGTACCTTAAAAATCGCTAAAACTAAATCATGACTTAAAGGTATCAGCGTTATTATTTCATATGCTTGGTGGGTAAACATGGATTGAATGTTGGCATACGAGTTTTTTAGTGTTTCATCTTCATCAGTGAACATTTTTTCACGTCCCTAAACAGACATATATTACCCATAATGTAACCCATATATTGACTCTTAACTCGAATAACTCAAGACGGAGACAAAAAATTAAAATATTATTATACCTGTACTTTATATTTTTGTCGGCCATTTAGATGCGTAGTGTATAATGTATCTTAATAAAGATAACAGCGTGAATATCCGTTTGAAAAGGTCACCATTTTGTTGAGTGGATATTGATGCCTATTTCATCATAAAACTTTAACTCCCTTTAAATTTTGCGCCGCCTTTCTACAACGGAAGCGAAAGACATCATTGAGTATCGCGTGTATAACGGCGAGTCAAAAATATTCCACAAACGATTATAGGGCGCAGTGTAAGAGCACTCACATTGGCGTGCCGTTACCACTATTATCCGATTTGCTGTTGAGGGAGTTGTTGGAGTGCACGCAAAAGCTATTATCACCCAGCTGCCTGAGCGTACTCGACTTAATGCGTGTCTAGTGTGCTTAGCTGTAGCTTGAAATGTCATCACGAGGCAATCGAATGACCCTTTCTTTAGATTCGTAGCAGGTCATCATTCGATGGACGGCACCCATTTGAAAACATCGCTCACTGCCATTTTGCTTGAGTCACGTAGAATGGATGGATATTAAGTTTTTAGTAATGCGACCTATCTATCCGTATTGGTGGCTCCAGAAATCGATCGGTTAAACTGGCTTAGTTTTAAGAACAGCATCTGTATCTCCGTCATTCCATCTTAAGATTGGTTTGAATATGTGAGGGTAAAACTCTCCCAAGAACAAACCGTGTGAATTTGAAATTAGCACAACCAGGGTAGAGTGACGAGATCCTTTCCCTGAACCACCTCACATTTCATTTGAGTATCCGAAGATTTCACCGAAGATTTGATCCAGGGACTTTTCTTATTTTTCGATAATTTTTTCGATCTTTTATCTATCTTTCGATAATTTCATCAGTGGCAAAACACCCCTATCCACCGGACCAACACCCCCAAGAATGACGTAGAAAGTTAGTAATGTATACGTAATGCATCTAAAAGTAAGGTATGGATGTTATATTATTATTTAAATTGTACCATGAACATATTAACAATACTAATGACTCTGTATGACAACACGTCACGTTTCCTTGTTCCAAATAGTTCCATCCTAAAGTATCTTCAAGCGCATTTTTTATGAAGTATGATGTTTTTTTCCCTATTTATCCAGTAAAGGAAATGCAGTTGAGGCGAAAGAACGTCAGTCTTGTATTTCCAAATGTACCATTTTATTTTTAAATACCTTTTTTCATTCCATCATGATAGACAAAATTTCACGATTTCAATTAATATAAGAGAAAAATATTTTTAAAGAGAAAAATTATACTTAATGCTCTTTGCTGATTGGTATCTCCCTCTGTATCTATTTTTTAAGGGACACATTGATTGATTATTCTTTTTATTATGATTTCTCTATCATTAGAATCATTTTGGATGTCATTGTTTCGATAGCTCGCCGCTGCAGCAATAATTTCATTTGCGTTGAATCATTTTCAGTTGAACGAGCAAGTCCTTATTTCGTCAAGATGTCTCGAAGTGCCATCTTAGAAGAGTTATTCTAACCCACGCACTCTTTTTCTTATCATTATCGGAATTAATCCGGTCTTGGAATACCGAAATCTTAGCGTAGGTCAATATATGTGAGGGTAAATCTCTCCCAAGAACAAACCGTGTGAATTTGAAATTCGCAAAACCATACCGATGACGTCAGATGCGTATTAATTCTTCTACCATCGCGAAATAATCTGAATAAGAAGAAGTTGGGGAGAAAAATGAAGAGATAATTAACTCTGGTGGTTTTAGGGAAGAAATTTTATGAGAAAAGTCTGGCAGGAATTAAGAGTCTGAGTTAAGGGTTCTTGAGAATATGGTTCGGTTTAATTGCTACTGCTTTTCCGGATTGGAGACGCCAGCTCCGTGAATGGCCAAGAAGACTTTTCAAACTGATATCAGAGGAAAGGGAATTAAAGTAGAAATTATTTTTTAGCTTTTCGGCTGTTTTTCTGGACTGATCGGGAAAGCTAAAAAAAGGCGAATGGTGAACAGAGAATGGTTGGGCTGGGAAGACGGCAAAGTTAGGGAACGGAATTCTTAGAGTGGAATGTTGAGATGTGATTGAAGATAGCAAGAGATAAGCCGAATGAAGAGGCTGCCAAGGTATGGTTCTTATCGTAAGTGCACAGCTTTGAGCCTCTCATAGTTGGACTTTTCTGCAGAGCTGCAATCGTCTCTAACGTACAAAATGGCTGGGCTTAAGCGTGGCCCTGCGCAAACACTATTGGACGTAGAACATTGGGCTGCTTGGCGTCTTACAGTGGTTTCCTCGGTTATTTCAACTTCCAAATTTTCATGGAAAGTTTCCGCTTTATCGTGGATTAGGGTTTTTAATAGCTGATGCTGTGTGTCACATATGTAAATAACTCACTCAACTTACTATAGCTGTACTTAATTACACTTATAAAATTGCTTGAAGTCTCTCTCTCAATTATTGACCCTAAAAGTTGATTTTGGTCAGTGCGGTTTGATTTCATCTCATACTAAGCCACAGGCTGGTAAATGTTACAAATTCAGAGCAAGGGGCGAAGTCCTTATCCTAAACCACCTCAAGCTGCAAGGATTTTTATTGGGAGCGTCCAAAGCCTTAACCCTGGACCTATTAGCCGGTCGCTCTACCCACTAGGCTACTACGCTCCCTTTGCTCTAAAGTAAAATTGTTATATTCGTTTTTCCAAGCAGCTTTCGCATTTATTTATATAATGCTATTATTTTATATTTAATGACAGTTTACTCTAGCCCTTGTATGGTTTAGTATTCTTTATTGTTTTCGCGGCGTTCAGCGCCTTTGAAGGCTGCTCGGGTTTCCCACCAGATGAATTTTGATATGTTGACAGCCCTGAAGATGTGAACCGGTTCGGTTTCCTAAGTGTAAGCAGCCATGTCAACATTAACTCAGTGGGTATCCCGAGTAGCCTTCGAAGATCCAAGGATAGTTATTTTTGCTCATTTTTAGTAACACAGTAAGTAACCCTCAGAATATTGCATACCCGTTAGACCTGATGAAACTCGTTACTCCGTCCGTGCCCATTTTCCATCTCTTTCGCGTCTATTTTCTTACTGACCACTTTATGATTGATTATTATTTGTGTGGATTAAAGCTAAAATTTTCTTTCCTCAGAAATCTTCATTTTCACTCACATTCGGAGAAATGTTTTCACAAACTATCGAGTGAATTTAAAATTTTGATACCTCTTTTAACCAAACGCAAAAGACACAGCAGCTGCTATAGACTCCGGGGCACCATTCTCACGATTCCTTTTGTTCGTTCACTGTGTGCGAGGCTAAAGTTGACCATGAACTCCTCAGAAAAACTTCCCTCATATAAAAATGACCACTGGCCGTTTGGCTTGCTTTTGTCTCTTTGTAGTTTAAGCCTTTTTCCCCCGAGCTCAAAATCCTGAAACGCTTCACAAAGCGTAACGAGCGGCAAGAGAAAAGGCGGCTTTGTGTTGCTCGCCTGCCCTTCGTAGTGGGGTTGAACATTCGAGAGCGTGCCCGACGATTGATTTGGTATCATTGATAGACGATCGGGACAAAGTAGTGCGCCCACGCTGACGCGGACCAGTGTTTCCTTTCAAAGTTGGGAAAGGGGAAAGATAATGGGGTGGGGTAAAAGGCGCCGAGCAAGTGAAATGGTTGGATTGCGAACAGAGGTCGTAGGTACCTACACAGCGGCGAACATTAGGGAAAATGGCATGTTTCGCTGTACTTATGCCGTAAAAATATTGACATAATCTTGCTATTTTTTTCGAGCGCACTCAATGAAGGGGAGTTTGGTGAATCCGATTCCCGAAGAACACCTGCTTTCCACACGCAATCAGTGATTCAACCCAATGATTGATTTAGAAAGGTGAGAGTAGAGGTTACCTCCGAATAAGCCAAATTTGTGTAGATTTCACGTATTCGGATATTCACAGATCCTTCCCCGGAGTCACTTCGCACCTCCACAATTTTTAGTGCCATTAGTAAGTCTTGTAGGGTGCGACGCTCTTACTCACTATTGCTATGTATTTTAGGTAGCCATTTATTGCCATTGATGCTGATTTTAATGGAGAAATCAAACCAAATGTACTCATTTTATATACCTATTTACCATGCGAATGTAGGAAAATAAAACTTAAGTGCAAAACAATGGGAGCGAGAGTTATGCACCTGATATACAGAGAAACCTAAGTGCACCGAGTTTCAGATTGACAAACACATTGTTAGACTTGACGGAAACAGGCCGTTCGCCCCACTGTGGAGGGAGTTTAAGGGTATGGGTTGGAGACGGGATACGATTGTGTGGGCGCAGAGCGGGCGAGAGCCAATATTGACTAAGGATCGAAAGATGGTGACGGAGAAGGAAGTGGAGGGGAAGGGGTGGCAGTGTTCCCATGGAGACGGATGTAAACAAATGCCTTTTGCCCATACGTCCTCGTTTTTTTTCTACCCCCCTTGCTTTACTAGCCTTGTGGAACAGGGAGCATTGCAGTTCAGTCCCCAATGCTTCGCCCTCGGGGTGCTGTGATGCATGCTCGTATGGATACCCTCGGTCGTTCTTTGCGATGCCCGATTGACGAGAATTTCGCCGATCATGAGGGGGATAAATTACTTACGGGATACGTTCGTGAAATGGATATGTTTTCGGGCAACAGGATTGGCGCTATAAGTTTTCTCGCTTCTTCGAGTGGCATGACGTATTCATGACATTGGGATCCTTGTTGTCCTTAAATAAATGGCCCTGCTCCGCCATGAAAAGGCCGAACACCATTCTATACGTCTCACTGGAATGAAAGCTATTCTATGGCGATGTAATAGCAGTTAAGAGGAAAAGAAAGACTTTCTTGAAGCACACCTATTGATAAATTCATAACGATCTCCCTTTGAGTATAACCTCAATGATTCCAGCTATTTATCCTAGCAGAGTTTATAATTATTTCTAGGGTATAATATCCGTACTTAATATTATATTTTTATTGCAAACTCCAACTTATTTCGACCCTAGCGCCACTGTGAAGTGGTTTCTGGAGTCATTTCAGACTATATGTTAACCCTTTTTTCGGTAGCATTGTCGATGTGCGGCATTTTTTTTTGAAAAAACCGTTTCTTTTACGACTATATTTTTTCAAATTACAAGTCGCCTCATGAAGACATTGTTCATTTGAGCCTATTTACTTTTTCCCTGTAACAATGAAGACAATTTATCTCGGTGTCTATAACGATAAAGTCACAGTTTCTAGTAGTATTCTAAAACTAAAATAAATCTTTGATCATGCAATTAAAAATATGCTGTTGAATCTCTCAAAAGTTCAATAATTAAATAATGCCATCACTTTAGAAGTAGCAAATAGTCGCCGTACCAGGTGGTAGCCAATGATTAAAGGTTACCAAACGATTAATTATATTAGGGGCTTGTCCTCATCGAAGATAATACTTCTGTAGGTCCATGTAGAAGTCATGTACGTGAATTTACACACGTGCATTAGAACCGAAACGAGATGATAGCTTTGGTACACATTTTTACCCATTCTTCTTTGTTACAGTCCTCTTCATCAGCACTGGAAATTATTATGTCCCACTAATATACATATATTACTATTTAACTCCCATTTATCCCCTGAGCCCTATTCTTTCAACTAGTTTTATCTATAATATCCCAGTGTCTCAAGGCATTGTTTTAATTTGCTTCTCGCAGATATTTAACCGCCATATCGTGTTGACCGCTGTTAGTATTACCACGATAGGTAGTGATAAATTATAATATTTTCTTTTTGTGAATGATCCCGCCCTAGCTGTGCTGTGCTATTTTATGACTGGCGATAAATCCACTTAATAGCTCAATTCCAGCATTAAATTTACCCAGGTTCACATCACGGTGAGCAGACTAGCTGTTACGATAGCAGCGTGCTAGGAGCAACGCGGGTCATTTAAATTTTTCATGCGTTTACCGGAGAACTGGAGCATATTTTTATCTATAGGATCTATCCAAGTCATCTTAGTGTGACTATTTAGTCGGTCTTTCCTAAAATAAGTTCGTGCATTAAACCTCGCTTATTTTTTCATTCTCCCTAGGCTTCAATTTTTATTTCCGAATGCACATTTTTTTATTACCTGCCACTTTTATTTATAATTATGAGTCATATAACTGATAAGTCGGAATGAAAAATTTTAATAGTGACTAGTATTGAAAATGCTCTTCAAGTGATGAGATATGTCATGGCTAAATAAATATATTCTAAATTTTTTTCCTCTCAACTTTTTCCCTCGTAAACCCTGATCGGGATACGCACCTTTGAGAGTTATTCCCCTTAAAATTTACAGGCTACTGTCGGAAACGGTCCGGGTTAACCAAATTAAAAAATTCGTGGAATTAAAAAAATACTCTACTCATTGTTCCATGAATTTGAGGTTCCACAAAATTAATGGCAAATTACTGAGACTTCTTTGAGACTTAACTTCCAAATAGGACCTATTATGTATTAAAGATTCTGTTACAAAATTTCATGAAGATTACGTTGCTGTTATTCTTGTTATTCCGCTGGTCTTCAAAAGTCCCAAACAGTTTGATTTCGTACTTAATTTCATTGGATTGATCCTGTAAGTGCAGAACTATATGAGACATTTAATTTTTTGTTTCCAACGTATTCTACTTCTCTTCGCCATTTCTAAAAATGATGATAGGTTGTTAAAACAATGAATCTTTGAGAATTCCAACGGCAAGTCATTGAATGGAATGGTTCCACTAGACTGAGGGTAGGAATAGTGGGATTATATTTACGATTTTCTGGGTCAACTTTGAAATTCGTCGTACTTGTTCATGAATTTGAATACCTTCTGCTATCCTCCGCGGACTTTATGAGAAAGGTTCACATTATCCGTATCACTACCGTTGTGAAAATTCGGTTCGAAATTCTATTCCCACATACGCTCCTGCACCTGAAGCAATGCCGTGTATATCCCGCTATTCTAAATTGGCTCCTCGTAATGGCGGCTTTACATTCGTTAAAGTGTGCCTCTCCCATTTTCAAATGGCCGGTTAGTGTAGGGCCAAACGGTAATCCACGGGTCTATTCCATATGCTTCCTATTTTTAAATTTCTTAATTTCTTCACTAAATTTGTTTTCTTCTAGGTTAGGCATAACGTGGTGGTTCATGACGACTCACGGCTGCTCTCTGTTTTCTTCCACAGTCGGCAGCAGTAGCGCGAGCCTCGGCACTGGAGACATCCCGTTGGCGCTGGACTTGGTCGAAGGGGTTCAGCTGAGGGTTCTCAACGCCACCACGTCGCCCGCGGCCTCTTCCTCCTCCTCCTCCTCTTGGCAGGGGGTAAGCCTCGCCCCGGGGCCAAACAGCCTCAAGCCTGCTCTCTACCTGCAGGGTGAGGAAACGCATCTTTCTTCCCTAGGACATACGTCACGTCTCCCCAAAAGCCCACATTTCCTCCTACCATTTATGTCACCGCTTTAATTTTCAATCAGCCTTGACTGGGATAGGTTTACTTACATACCTTCTCTCTTGAGGCAGCGTGGTAGCCTAGAAGATAGAGGCTACACGTCCTATCTATAAAACCCTCTCGAAGAACCTGTGGCATATTGCAGTTCGCCCGAACGCGCTGATTTTAAGGGAAAAACGCAACAATGCATCGCTCCTCTGCAAATGGGATTCGGACGTGCGTTGATCCACAAAAATCAAAACATTCGAATTAACTGCGTTACGTCATAGTTTCAGTAAATGGGTTTTATTCATGCGTGGCATTGGTAGGGCTTTTGAATGTCGATCGAAGTGTTCCGGGTTCAATTCCCGTTCGAAACCTTCGGACACCCGCTAGTAAAATTCTAGAAAATCAAGGTGGCCTAAGGAAAGGAACTGGCCTCCCGTATCACTCGCCCACCTGAAATTCAACCACATGTGGCTAAGTCTGGGGTGGGCTCTACCCTCACCCATCCAAATCAACCTTCGGGCTGAATCACTGAGAATATGATACATATCTTTTATTTTCCTAATTATTCGCAAGAAGGAGAATTTAAAGATTTGTCCGAGAATACTATTCCAGGAGGGTGTGTCGCAATTAATCGAATCGTTTACATTACAAGCTGTGGTCTCCGAATAGTTGGGATCTCGAACGGGATTTATTCTATTTCAAATCTTTCATCCCGACGGGCAATACATAGGCTCTCGTCGTCGGATTGAAAATTGTCTATCACAATGATTTCCTCTCGTGTTGCCAACTACTTGGAATCAACCGCTCGTCATGACAACAATTCGAATAATTCAAGTCAGTGTTAAATACACTCCCTTTCACCATTATTGCATTTGATTGCACCTCTGTAATTCCTCGGCCAGCTACTGACTGGAGTAAGTTTTGTGGATAACTTTTACTTTCCAAACGTCCCCTCCAGAAAGATGATAAGAATTGTTGTGTATTTCCGGGAGGAAGGCAGAGGAAATGATGTGAGAGGGAGCCAATTAAGAAGAAAATCTCATAACGAAAGACCTAGTCGGTATAAATGGCATATTATTCGACGCACCCTTGATCTTGTCATTGCGAGCGAAATTCCCTCCTTAGTTTTCCTTTTCCTTTGGAATGCAACTTCTCCGAAGCCCCCATATTACATTTTATTTTACCTTGGAAACGTTACGCTAGGCTACTGATAAGGGAAGATACTCCCTTGGCTAATATAATATAGCTGGTAATTTACACGTTTCCTCGTGAGATAAAGGATAAGTTTAGGACTTTTCCAGGCAGGAGATTGGATCTTATGTTGAGGTAATACAATGAAAGGAAGAAAACTTAGAGTACAGCTGCAAAAAGAAAGACTCCTGCTGGAATAGGTACATATTGAATTACTTGATTTTACCATCCTTTTCTCTCTCATTCGATGCATCTGCCCTCTTGTCATTGCACCAAGAATGTCTTAACTTTTGCCATCTTGTACATCTTTCCCTCCAAAATATCCTTCCAGGGCCGGTGACCCTTTATTAGTCTCTCATCCACCTTCTTCGTCCGGTCGTTACTTCTTTGAGCAATTTTCTTTTCTCTCTTATTGCTTCATAAACTTTTATCTCTCTTTTCGCTCTCTGAGACAACCTGTATGTAAACTGATGTACATCTTTTCTGATTTTATTCCTTAAATTGTTAGTTTGTTTTGATAATTTTTAATCCAAATTTCTTTTGAAATCATGAAGCAGTTTTACTTTTCCCCATCCACGTCGAACGCATCTCAGGTTTTATTTTATCATGATTTTATTATTTTATTATTTTATCAGATTATATTCAATCATTTTAAGTTATTTGTATCTCATACTAGCTCTGGATTTGTAAATTTTAATCGTCAACAAATTCTGTCATGTAATTCCATGTGTTCCATTCTTTCGATTGCTGCTAACCATTAATCAGCGTTGTCTATGCTAGCTCGGCCATTGCCTAGCCCCTAATCATTTATCTAGCCCTCTTTTCTGCTCTTATTTATACAAGCTCCTTCATAACTTCATTTCCTCAACATAAGACGTGAGTTCCTAATAGCACAGCATATACCTGGCTGCTAATGGTCACATCGCATGACGGAAGGCATTGCTTCATGGACTCTTTTCTTTTGCCATAAGTCAATCTTTTGCTTGAAAGTGCCTATCTACTCCTTGTAGGCTTTGTGTTGATAATTAAATGGATTGTCTAAGCTGCGAGCGGAATGGAGCATATTGAACCAGGTCTTCTCTGATCCTTACCGTTTCCATTTCTATTCCCAGAGTTTAAAATATTTATCTAGACGGTGCACAGCCGGAATCATCAAATTTCTGGTCATTTTAACGGTATTATTTTCATGATTGTGTTGGAGTGTCTTCTAAAGGCCATTTCATACGATAAATCTTCTTACAAAGGCTCTTTCGTGAACGCGTACATGAGGATCTCTTGCCGGGTAAAACGGCAAATAAAGTGAACGCTTTTGCTCTTGGCTGAACGAAAAAAAAACTAGTATAAGCTGTTTATACCGTTAAGATAATTTTACAGCCTCAGATTCCTTCGTTTATGAAAATTCCTGCAAAATTTAAAACTATATTAATAATTTAGATTTGAAATATTTGTAGACAAATTCCTGTATGGTGTATGATTTTGCAATTGTTCTTTATTCAGCATTTTATGCTTTTCTGGATATAATCAGGACATTCTCCATTTTGCGCTTGATAATTCAGAATTTTGCACTTTTGCTAATAAAATAATCTATTTTACCCAGTCAAGTTATTATTTTCTTAAGTTTTTATATTCGTGCTAGATAAAGGTAGTTAAACTACCTAATTACTTCCTCACCTTCGGATCCTTGACAGAAATAATTATCTTACGAGCTAAGGGGGTATCCGTTGATTACGTGAGGCGTTTAGGGGGGAGGGTTCTGGCCGATTCTCACGCTATCTCACGTGGGAAAGAGAAGGGATCCTATAAGTGTCACGTAATTTTTTCCGCAAGAAACAGTGTAAAATTGCAAGAAAGTTATTCACTGTGATTCTGTGACAAGGGTCTTAGTAATTTTTAATAATAATAAAAATAATAAAAAATAATTTTAAAAATAGTTATTTTTAATAAATTCAACGCAATGAAGCATAGCTCAACGTATTTACACTGAAAATACGCATTTTGAACAATTCCACGGGATGGGATCCCAGAGGGAGGGGGTCGAGCCGAATCTTACGATATCTCACAAAGGGGGGAGGGAGGGCCCAAAATTCATCAAAATCACCTCGCGTCATTTAAGGACGCTCCCTCACATTCATTGAAAATTTAGTACTGCTGCAAATATACCCGTGAGAAATCAAAATTTTCATGCCTTATAAATCATCTCAAAACTTATTTGTGCGGTCATACTGTCTAGGCAACGATTGGCGATCTGCGGTCTTTGTCCGTCTTTTTCCCCCCGTCCGCCCGTATTTATGCCCCTCGCTCCCCATCAAGCAATGCCCCCCGCCCATAAGGAGCAGGGGCGATAAAGGGCAGCCGTGTATGACTCGCCACCCCCGTCGCATTAAATAAAAAAGTAGTCCACTCCCCCGCTCGTCTTCTCACGCACTCGTTCGCACCTCGTCCCAGCCCTTATGGTCCCCCGATTAACCTTCCTCTGTCTGCTCCCAGACACCCTCTCCACTTGTCACCCCCAATAATACTTGGATGTTCTCCCTTCCCGGCGCGTCTCTTCATCCTCGATCACACCCTTGAGTCGTCGATGCTCTGCGTCTGTCTCCACGCCCAAAAAAAAAGGTTCTGACACCCTTGGAATTCTACCCGCCTGTCTGTGAATGGGGATTTAAAATGCTCAGAAGTGCCTTTAACGGTCCAGTTTAATAAACGCTAGATGCAGGAATATATGTGAGAGCCCTTTAATCGTACGAACGTTTTTATTATGCGATAATATTAGAGACATATTTCTATTTTTTCTGTCGGCTTAGATACAAAAAGGGTGAGTCTTTTTGAGTGATGACGGTCAGGTAAAATACGCGCATACGAAAAAATTTTCGAACTGGTATCCAGGTAGACATGTTAGCTATTAATTTAAGCTGTAAGCTTATTGCACATATTATGCTGTAAATTTAGTATCAATGTGTGATGAAGTCATTCATAGTTGGAATATGAGCCAATAAAGAGCCGCCTATAGAAAAAAACATTCCTGAAAAGGTTCATTGCAAACAAATAAGTTTCGTTTTCAACAATACGCCGGCACAGCTTTCCGTTTTTTAAATTGATTTTTTGTTTATTAAAAAAAATAATTAGAATATAAAGATCCCTTTTGTGTCCATTTTCACAATTTGCTTAACTAGGTTAACTAGGTTTGCTTACCTAGGGCTACTAACACCGAACTCTAGAGTTATCGATTTTCCGGAATTAAAATTTTATTTGATATGACTTTGAAGAAGTTTTAGCTTTCGTTACGTCCTATGTTATTTTGCTGATAAGTTGAAAGGGTATCAGCCTTTACCCTACTCGGTTCATTCTCATTGGAATTGCATCTATATAAGGAGTTTGATCATTGTTGACGTGGAACAAAGTAGAAACTCGAATAGAGAATAGTCAGCCGTTGTCGGATTTCTTAGTGGTCTTAAATCACTACTTTTGATATATACCTTCCTTTATCTTCTATCTCCTCGATGTCTTTTCCGAAATTGCCTACAACGGGATCCTTTTTTTCTTTCAGATCTTCTTCTGCTCTATCGAGTCTGCTATCCAATATACAAGAGTCCCATTTTCGTCCACTTACTTTCTCCCTACATTTTTTCCAATTATTTATTTTGTACTCCCCTCTTAGGATGTTTAAACTTGTTATTCTTTCAGTCTGATACCATCTATCTGCCTTCTATCTCCGTGTATTCCCATGATTCATTCCTCTCAAAACTTTTTCTTTTCTACTGCTCCATCAAATTTCATTCAGCATTCTAACGTAACTGCATTTTTTAACATAGAAGATAACAAATAATTTTTAACAGCAGCAAACATTTGCTAATTTCATTCTATACTTTTGAGCGAATGATATTTTTTTTCAACTAATACCTGTAGCCTATGGGTGAAGTTTGGTCTACTTGGAGGGCAAAGCAGTCATTTTTCTCATCATCTGCACCTGCCTCATTCCTATGTTTTATATCTTTCTTATAGTCGCGGTATGATCTTCATTTTACTCTATCTCTGAAACCATTTCCGCTCACCCAACATCCTTCCCTCCTTTATGGTTTTCTGCAATCCCTCAGTACTTTCTTCAACCACACCGTCCGTCTCCTCTCGTAGTTTACCTTTTTTACCTTCCCCTCATTAAGTAGACGAACGCCTGTCTCACCAGTCTTTTTTATTGACGTATCACTCTCGTAAAACTTATGATATCATCTTAAAACTTTCAGGGTATATGTATACCTACATAGTAGATCGTTTGCAACATTCATATATATTTGATACTAGAAAATGTTGAATATGATCTATTCTTATTGCCCTGAAAACTGTAGGGTGATGGCATTGGTTTTACGAGAGTAATCCATCGCTCAAAAAAAACTGTAGACAGGGAGGTATACGTCTCCTTATAAGCTCCACCTCTTTGCCATACCCTCTCCGTTCTTCTCTCCTCCAATCTCTTCTACGCTCGCATATAATAGATCTCTAGCCATTTTCATTCTTCTTCCTCAGCATCCTCTTATCCGCCCGCGCTCAGCGCTACGCTCTACATCCGACACTTAATTAGGGTTTTATTTACTTTCCCACTCAGTTCTCCTCACATTAAAACTTTCGTATTCATTCATAAACGCCTACTTTTCCTTGCGTTTTGTTTCTACTGAGTCCATTTTCCTCTAACGCAGAGCCCAAATAGGTCAAATCAAATCTGTTCAAGTTCTTAGCCACCTTGCTTTAAAGCGCTCGCCCGCTGTTCATGAATCTCTCCAAAACTGTATCACGATAATTTTCTAATGATTTATCTTCTTCCCAAAATTTTCTAAGTTTACCTAAGGCATCAAGTAGCGGCGACTGAAAATCACTCATCGACCGACTGATCAATTCCTGGTAGAACCAACAGACTTAAACATAACCCACCCTACTTTTTCGTATAAGTCTTCCCAGGTATTTTTATAATTTTCTTGGGCGTTGAACAGCTGAGTAACCATGTCTAACAGTCCGATCTAAGACTGCTCATCCTGATATATGATCGGTTTCCCTCATTTGTGCGGTTCTAGCCCTGTTTATAAACGTTACCAAAGCGTCAAAAGCGGTATCCTCACGTTGGTGAGTTCTAGATATGCCTGTAAAGTGAGTGCCTTAAAGCGCAGTTAACGTGTCCATTAGTAGAAAGTAAGAATCGACAGAGAGTTCCAGAATCTGCGTGCTGTCCCTCCAATCTATCCCTGTTTTAAGATTCCCCGTTAGATTTGTCCTGTTCTCTCCCTGAGACCATTTACAAAATTTTAAAATCCTTGTGATCGTTTCTGAATTATAAATTTTCTTGTAAATAAGATCAAAAAGTAGAAGAAATGAAATTTATTCCATCATTAGCCAGTTTGAGGTGTAGAGTATTAGATATAATTGCCTTCCATCTGCGTGCAGAGGGTTCTCAATTATGCTGGAATGTAAAATCTGTCTGGGATAGAGGAATTATCTCCGCTTAACACTCGCTCAAAGTTTTATTTTTACTATGTTATGCATCTAAAATTGATGTTGCATTGATAGATGTAGTTTCACGAACTATGAGAGTGGCTGTTTTTTAATTCAGCGTTAGTTAACTTAGATTGAATTTTTAGATAATCTAATGCGAGATAAATAATATTGTTGAATCACTTATTACATTTCAGCAGTTTGTATTGACATTCTACATTTGCATGTAAATAGCGGCTTTGATCACAGTTCAAGGTGGCCTTTTACTTTATCGGAAAAAACACCCCACGATTCTATGAATTTACGGTGAGTGAGATCTTTATCAGGCAGCTCATAAGTCAGAAGACTCTCCTCCGAAGGAGCTTTGGATAACTCGGAAAAAAGGAGGCAAATTTACTCGAGCCAGCCACCTTTTTCCCCTCGACGCACCTTCCCTTACTTTATCGGTGGCTGAAAGATTAGGCGTTTGAGCTCCCGCCTGTCCTAATCATGCGTCCATTTGGGTTCGACTCGCTAGAGTTCCGCGCTCATACACGGCACTTCTCCCGCCGCTCGGCAAACACGGATATTACCGTTCGCCTTCCTGCCGTGGAAAGAGTCGGCCTTCTCTCTTTCTCGGGCCATATTTCGCCCCGCAGCCGCCACTTATACGCCCTCGTTGTTAGAAGATGAAAAAAAATAAGACTGGGGCCCTTCGTATCTCAACTCCGAGACTCCACTCTCTCTCTCTCTCTCCTCGTCCAAGCTCTCCCTGAGTTTGAAACCACCGCCAACCCCCAAGACTTCAGCACCTCGATCGTCTACCCTACGTTCAGCCGCCTCCTCAAGCTTTGCTGCGCCGCCGTTTCAATTCTTTGACGGAAGGAGAGGGTAAACATAGGGCGGGTATCTGAGTGGAGTTTGCGGTTCGTGGAGCGGGCCTTCATTTCACTCGCTTGCTGGATATATGAGGATTTCCTCACACTTCGCCCTTTACTCTCCTTGTGCCCTCATCCCCTGCGCCCTTCCAAATTCATCCCCTCGACCTCTAAAAAAAGGTGAGAAACATTATTACCCTTTTGAGTCTCTCGAGCCAATTCGAGTCTGCAGTTTCCCGCCTGAGGCAGTTGGCAAACCAGCTTTCTCGCTCGTGAGGTGTTCGTTTGTTGGTTCTTGTCTGGCGCGGCGTGCGGTGGTATTACGCGTTTGCTTCCGTTCTCTGCCTAATTCTGCTGATTGCAAATCACGGCTTTGTAAGTGACGCAATGCAGGCACGTTCACTAATTTATTATTACTGTCGATTTTGGTAGTGTATTCGAGTAATTTTTTTCATATAAATTATAAATATTTGAATTATATAAAAATTAAGTCGGGGTTAAATCCTCGCCTGCTAAACCGAAGGTCACGCGTTCGAGTCCCATCTGGGTAGTGTGTCCCTACCCAGGGCATGGTTGTATGTTATGGTCGTTGTTACAAGTTATTTCCTCCGATGTAAAAGGCCTTAAATGAGCTATTTACGGGACGATGAAGATAAGTAAATAAAAATAAATAAAATATATTTAAAAAATATGTTAGAATTAACGATATCCGTTTCTTTATTTCTAGTTAAATTCAATATATGTGCATAAAAATTGATTTATCAATTTATTATCTGCTGAGGATTCCGCCTCTTCTGCTGGAATATTGCAGCAAGCCATTGAAAATTGCCTTAAAAATTAGTGATGAAAAGCTAGAAACCTCTGATTGCTTATTGTCCGATCTTTTCTGTACCATAGCTCTTTAAAAGTATGCAAAAAATTATTTATTGGTATTACTAATTATTATCAATTGAATGTATTGAAATTTCTTATTTCTTCCAGAATTTTTTTTTAATTTAACTTTTAGTCATTAATGAATTCTTGCCTCCCGGTTTCCTCCGAGATGGATATGATGTAAATGTTTCACCCGTGTTTCACCAAGGCCATACATGTCAAAGGGTCTGACAACCATTGTTGGGCCCTCTGCCGACAACGGTGACCACCGATTGGACAAAGAAAGTCATGTGACTCGAACGTGCCATTTTGATTCCTCACTCTATGTGCTGACACCTTTGCGACAGGTTGATACATGGTGTTCTCGATACTCCAGTGTATTCTGGAAACGTTTTATGTGGCCACTTTACTCCGTTCTGAAATCTTATTAGGATTTCAAACGTTCAGGTCATATTAATTTTTATCTTTAATCTAAATATTGATCGAATTCCGTACCGTTTGAAGCCTATTTTTCAATCTTATGTGGGATATTTATATCATTCTATGGAAAAATGCCTCCTTACTTGGTTACATGACTTGATGTTCATATAATATTGAAATCTGAGAAAAAATCATTGCCCCAGAAAAAAACTACTGGATTATATATCGCGGATGCCGAATTTAAGACACAACCCTGACGCTCTGAAATCTCTTTATGATTTCCTGACGAAACTCATCTTATGACCATACCTTAAGAAGTAGGCAGAGAGTACCCGAAATGGACGATTTTTGTGTCGCTAAAAAATTGGCTCGCAGAATCTTTAAGATTTCCGGAATCTGTCCTTCAATACTATACCGGTACTTCTGCAGGAGCCGTTTTGCATTTTTGTAAAATGACATTCTTTTCAAATTGATTGATTCAATACTATCCCACCTTACGCCTTATGTTACAGAATTCATATTTAATTTGCCAGGCTCTCCCGGATGGCAGAAAAAGAATTGCACACCTCAAGTGTTTGATCACGTATTCACACCGTGATCAACTGATCCAGTAAACGTTAAAAAGGCAATCAAACAGTATTCTAACCTGTGACGTGTCTCCCTCGTATTTGAAGTGCCTTATCTCAATCGGTGAAGTTGCGTTCACATATATACAAAGAAATAATTTTCTTGCTCAATGCTATTGGTTTTACTAAATATTAAATTTCCTTTGGCACAGAGCATTATTAGTTAACACTTTTTCCAGGCCTAATTAAGTTTGAGGAGCACTATTCATAAAGTACTCTATATATATTTTTTTATTTTATATTATATAATGTATTTAATATATTATTATTTTTATGAATATGTAGCACTATATATCTTTTTAGTACATCGGATTGTTTCAACTCCTATAATCAATTTTTAGCAATTATAGCTCCTTTATTCCCCCATTAGTCTTTTAAAATAGTTTAACATTTGCTTCCTTTTCAACTTTAATCAACGTCCTCACCTGATTTGTCGGGCCATCACTGCTCCTTACTTTTTGATCAGTTTTCTATGCAAAATGCATGGGATTAAATTATCTCTGTGTACTGTTAGTAAAAAATAATGTCGCCGACTTCGTCGTCTAAAAGAATATTTTCTAATGAACGAAGAGATAAACCACGCTTTAGGGATTGAACTTGACCCAGGAAATGTCACTATGATAACTTAAACCTGGAGCTCAAGGGTGACACAAGTTATATGATTGCCTTTTAAAAAGTATCATACATCCTCTCAGAAGAATGAGTACTTTATGAGTTATTACTGCGATATATTAGCCAAAAAGAGAAGAAGTAATCTTGAATTTTTGAAGAGCAATTTTGTTTTGAAAGTCCTAGCATAATAAAACGCTCCTTCTCTTAGGAAATCATTTTGAAATAAATTCTTATAAATAAAGGGAGACTATTGAATAGAGTTGAAACGAAATTTTTTAAATTAGTGATTATTATTATTAATAAATCTGAATTAAGTTTGCCTTGTGCGTAATCTTAAGTTACGAGAAATGTATCTTAATTTCTCGCTTTCTTGATTACAATATCCGTTTAAATCTGGGGCTGCGGTATTCTGTGACCTTCCCATTTTAAGCGTTAGTCTCCATGCCTCAGCACGCTATCTTACTGCGGGGTTCTATATTTTCGTGCTCAGTTTTCTTTCACCTTTTCCTTCTTGGTCTCTTCCAGCGCGCGGTTTTGCTGATATTTCATCACTTATTTAAGTCCTACTTTCTGAGATATAAATAATGACGGGAGAATGTGGTCAAGATTAGTTTACGTCGCTTGAAAGGCTTCGTGGTGGATGTCCTAGCTAGTAAATCAATACCGTCTTCTCTCTGGAAAGTTATTCGCCACCATGAAAAAAGTTTAAGAAAGTGTATGGAAGCGCTCCTAGGGGCATCCTCTGGCAATTATTTATCCACCAGTGATGACCTATCCTTTAATAGATACGACGTGTCGATAACCGCTGGAATCTTCCATGACGCAGAGACGTTATCAGGTCACGTGACTTCGCGATTTGTGTGCAGAAGCACTTAAAAAAACGTCATTTTGGTGATAGATGCTTTATTTCATTGGCGTATTTACTGAGTACACCTAATCAACGATAAATTTACAGGCGTTCGCGTTAATAACCATTCATAAAATGAGGATAAAACCTTAGGAAAATCGCATGTAAATTTGCATAGCGCAGAGCGAAAGAAAGGGGATGGTTGGAAAATAAGAAAATTACTCTTTTTCCTAATTCTTGTCCAAGCCTAGGGATTATATTTTGCTCCAATATCAATGAAAAAATACTGCTGCCTGGCCGTGAATTGTTTTTGTTTCCTTTTTAAACACTATGTAATTATTTCGCGTACAGAGAGGTCACTTTTTTAAGCTTTCAAATTTCCTCCTAACACATTGGCTTAACATAAACACGCTTCTTCAAAGACATCAATTCCAAGTCGATCGTCCTTTGGGTCAATGGGTCATTAAGTGATTGTTGTTTTATTCATTTATGTTTATATTCATAATAGCAATACTAAAGACTTGATCTCTAGCCTTTGAGCGGTTTCCCTTCGCATTATTTCTCAATGAAGACACTGTGATATGTCAGTACGGGGATGCTTCTGCTTTTTTCAATACCTACCTGAGAGTTTCCATAATAAAAGATTGGGGTATTTCTAGGTCACATATTACGTTTTTTTCAATGCGTCGCTTTAAAAGAAAAATTCTGCTCCGCAAGTTGTCTTATCACCCGTGTGGCGGGAGGTGGTAAAACATAAGCCGTTATTCTGAAAAACATTATGTATTGTAAAAAAGTTTTTCCACATTTGGAGTGTTCTAATTGCTTCATTTATATCGTTCAATGGTTCTTTATTTACTGTAAAAAGGAATATATCGGCTTATACGCCGTTTTTCTTATGTTTTATCGTTTCTACCAGATCTGGAAATAAATTTAGTCATGTACCGAAAAATCTATGCATCGCTTTGAAATATGTCTGTTCTCAATTTCTTAAAAAATCAAACCTTATAATGTAATATCCAAGTCTCTTGTTTTTCCATTCCTTGCCTTGTCATTGCAGTGTCGCTGGCTAAATCAGCCGTCCTATTTAAAATCCATACTCCTAAACTGTCGCACAGACCTGAAAAAAATTGCTTCTGTCCTTGAAACAATACTCCTGCATTATTTTAATAGCAACTGGTTTAATGAAATCGCTTATACAATCAACCAATGAATCACCATGCACTTTATTTACATACCTTTATTGTGAGGGCTGTAAATTTTCGGTACTCGTCATATCTTTTTATTGCTTGCGGCAATTAGTAGAATCATTGAGCTTCTTTTTTTCGGTTCCTATTTTTGCTTCATTCAAAATGAATATAGTTACCACTCTGTCTGTCTATTTATGTTTTTCTTCAATCCACAGTAGAACAGCGCGACGCGTAGCGACGTGTAGCGACGTTTAGTAATATTTATCTATAGCATCAAGGTTGATGTTTTGTTCTTCAAATTTGCTAAGACGAATTTTGCTCACAGCTGTCTGATCTATCCCATCCCTCATTAATTTATTTACCTTGTCTTGGCTATTTTATATAATCCAAAGGTCTTTAGTTTCGGGTTATAGCGTATTAAGAGGACATATCTCACTCGCCTGGCGACTGATTATTTTTCGTGACAAATTACTTCTTTAAAACTTTTGCTGTCATCTTAAAATTTACAGTTATGCATCACAAATATATTACCTATCAATCAATTTTTCGTTGTCGACGATATAATAATTTTTAATTTGGCTGACTTTATCTCTGAGACTAGCATGAAGCTGCTATCAAACTAGTGAATTAGCATCGCTAAGAGAGAAAGTTTCAATTTTTTTGGTTGCATTTATCTTATTCTTCAGCTTTTGAGCGAACAATTGCTCTAAGAAAGAGATTAAACTTCAATTATTCTATTTTTTTTGTTCTTGGACTAAATCACATGACATAATGCAAAAATTTCCTATTTCATAAATACCTTGGGTCTTCCTAAATTAATTTCTCTTGATGCCCTATGGTCCAACCATGGGAAAGACTACGATGAAATAGGACCATTATAATGAACTCGTATACATCGTAATCGTGGATTACGATAACAATAATAGAACAAAGCCCCTGGGTACTGATTTCCCCCTGCCGTTGTAGCTTTGGACCGTTTCTCCACCGTCGGAGATTTTATCGCGGCTTACGTCTTCTTTCGCATCGGATGAAAGGGAGAAACGCAGTTTTCCACGCCTAATCCGAGCCATTACTCAATCCATTGGCACCACTCTGAAGTATCGGGAGGGGGCGCGCGTCTCAAAGGAACTGCGCATCTTCACTGCGATGTGCGAAGCTTCTTTCATTGGTCCTCTCTTCCTCTCCACCCCATCATCTCACCCTTAAATGCTCGCTTCATCTCCTCACTTTCCTCCCCTTCCCCCATATTTTTTTCCAGTCGGCAAGTGCCGTGTTGCCATGCGGATTAAATTGCCAGTTTCCAACCCCCTCTCCCCCGTTGCATTTCCGGGTGTACAATCCCTTCCATTTTCACGTACCATTCCCACGATCGCCACATTCCTCCGAAATTCTCTCCTCCAAAATTTTATCCTCTCCTCGCCCCCCTCCCTTCCTCTCTCCCTCTTTCCATCTCTCCATGCCAGGATTCGTTCCGCTGGAAGATTACCAAGAGCTCGCCGCCCTACGCCCATTTACCATTATGTATAAATGCGCGCAGCGGGGCGGGGTTCTCCATGGCTGTACCGTTGCGTAGGTGATGTTATTCCGAGTGCTCCCTACGGGTACATGCAACTACCCCAGACTCCTGGAGTAATTCCACAGCAGTGAGTACAGTGCATCATTTTCGACTCGGATTTTTATGGGGCTTATAAAAGAAAATAGTTTCACTAGAGGGAGGCGGACAATGTGGCCGGCAGTTAATGCCGTGCACAATGTCTCAGGTTTTCAGCGAATGCCCAAGCGAGGATAAAATTTTCATCGCCGTAATGCGGCTTTGGTGGTCTTCATTTTTGGCGGGATAAACTCAGCAGAATTTTTTAGTATGCACTCAGAGACCCAATTCAATTTTTATTGAATTTATGTTAGAATTGTGTATCATCAAATATTATCGTTTCTACGATATAAGCACCACAAATTAAATGTCATACAGTCTAATATTATTCACGGATGCAGTCATTATGCTTTAAAATTTACACTGTTAAACGTTTTCGGTTTAAATTTGGGGTAAAATAGGAATTTAGGAAAATAAAATTCACTCCGTTACGTTTCACATAAACAAAAGCGGCCATGATTTCGGCTCTTATTTTAACTTGATAAATGTCCTTTATTAATCCATCTTAATCATAATATAAGTGTAGAAACCATCTCCTAGTGAATGAAAATCAAACTATGTTTTTCCACATAAAATATTAATCACTACCATGGTTTCAACGCACTGCGTCATCCTTTGTGCGTGCGTTGAAACCATGGTAGTAATGTAATAAATATTTTATGTGGAAAAACATAGTTCAATTTTCATTCAATATGAATAAATTCCATAAAGTAATGCCTCAAACCATCAAAATCAATCTGTCAGTGATTCAACTCGAAGGTTTGTTTGGATTGATGATGGGAGAGCTCACCGCTAACTAACGTAAGCCACAAAGCGAGTAAAATTCTCATACCTATACAGAAGAGCCGTCAAGCTCCTTTTCCTATATCGAGATCATGGTCGATAGTAAATTTTCAGTGTACAACTAATGTGCAAAGTGAATTTTCTCATGTAATTTACGTATTATTTTGGGGTCTACCGCTTGGTAGCGTGCTAAAGTCATTGATTAAATGCAGTACTGTTTTCCAGATGAATTTTCTCTTTCCTTATGAATCAGAAATTCCCTCTTCCCTAAAGATATTTCCTTTTCCTCGTCAATATATTGTGTGGAGTTATTGCTATAAATCTGATTAAAGCAGTGTATTTGGTTCATCCGGGTTCAGAAAATAATAATTACAGAAATGAAATTGCTATTTCATCATCGAAGTAATTTCGACGCGTTCTGAAAGTTTGCTATGATAGCGAGTTTTGCGCGCGGTGGTGGATTTCTTTCTTACAATTTAATATTCCGTTTATTTTATTCGCCCTCTAGGTTACTTATTTTGATTTAAATAACCGGTATAATTTTTCAAGTGTCAAGAAATAGCAAATGTATCCTCAGATGGAGCCGAATATTTTTATTCTGTATTTGGATGCAAATGACGAAAATACTTCATGAAATGCTCTGCAGAAATGGTGTGAGAAGTGCGCTCAGGACAGTTGCAGACCTATTTGAATTTATTATATGCTGTGAGATCTATTTCATAAGTGCCCTGATGGAGGTGTTGCCTCTGATTTGGTATGCATGCAGATGAGTATTCTCCCTTTTGTCTTCTGGGCTATTTTCCATTCCGGTGGATGCAAGAGGCGCCTCTTGGGGAAAAAATATTCTCGGCCAGAATTTATTCATGACCTTCCTCGTCCCCGTTTTCTCGCTCCGACCATTCCTATCGGAAATCATTGAATATTTCTGCACTCTCGTAGCGACCCCTGCTGGAAATTGCCCGTGATTACTCATCTCCCTTCTCTGCCCTCTTTACACATGCTGCACACCAGAGACGGGGCTTAGAAATAATTCAAAAACGTTGTACTCCTCAATAGACTCGTACCTGTATTGCTATCCCTTAACGCCCAATCTCATACTTTGCAGTAATTCCTCAGTCCATATCTAGGCTGAACAACTTACGTCATTAATTTGCCAAAGGAAACTGATGGTGTTTTTTTCAGTTTTCAGATACTGATAGTGTTTTAGAAAATTTAGTACATCATTTTTATCCACATATTCTAAATCACTAATTTTATATAAATGTTCTCTCATATTCCTCGCGGAATGACATGGATGTTTGGTATTCATTTGTCCCAAAAGCACTTCTTTAAAATAATACCCATAAAATATATAATTATGTAAAATTACACGTTTCTCAAGTTTTTTCCTCATCCCTCAATGGAAGAACAAGCCAAGGACCTTAATTCTTAAAATTTTGGTGGTTAATCTCTTAAATGTCATTTTCAAGTATAATGTACTTATGTTTTTCCACATCCATAGAAATTTATTGGCAAAAAAATCAGGGCATGAACCAGATTTTTTCTGCTTTTCAAGAATATTCTTGTGATTCGGGTCAGAACTCTCAATTTCTTCGCCAACCAATTTTTTAATTCAGTCCAAGAAAACTTGAAATGGCTCCCTTTTCGTGCTCTGCCGACGAAATTATAAAAAAGGTTATAAATTATTAAAAAAGAAAAAATCAAACTGAGATAAGGTTGTTTCTTATTTGTTTGTTTCTCTTGTTTAAATCAAAATTTATCTTCATTTGCAGTTTTTTTTAATCACAATGAAAAAATTTTAACATGATTAATACTTGCAAAAAAGGAACAAATATTCTGTATGCTTTGATTCCAAAATCAATGTCCTACTTTATTTCCTGCTTAGGCATAGTATATATATATATATTATAATTAACTTTAAAAATAACCTTCTTAGATTCTATCAGGTTTTAAATCAATTCACCTCAGGTTTTAAATTAGTTCGATCAGGTACTTCAATCAATTTACCTGAAATATACGTGATTGCTAAGTCATCAAAATTCATGCAATTCCTGACAACAAGGGAGGAATAAAAAGGGAAAAATGTAGAATGGAATAATTAAACAGGGACTAAAAGAGCATAGACGCGGAAGCTTTCGTAATACTTGTATACAATCTCAGCCAAGCGTGAGAAATCCCCAATCAGATAAATCTGCGCGGATTAGGTGTATTTCCGGGGCGATGAACGGAAGAGAGATCGGCAAGAGCGATATTCAAATGTCTCTTAGCTGGAGTATAATTTTTTGAAGTACATTTTCAATGCCTTTTGGTGGATGGTATTTTTTCAGGTAGAACATGCATGCATGTGAAGGAGTGCTGCTCGTAAATGAAATCATATATAATATCTTTTACGAATACTATTTGAATCTTGCAGAGAGGAAGGACGAGGTGCCAGACGTTGTGGGAGAGGAGAAGAAACTTCTAGACGAAAAAGGAGGCAGAGGGTTTGGATGGAGCGAGTGCTGAGCGACAAGGTGTTGTTAAAAACCGAGTTAAGCCGTACTTGTTTGGCGAGAGAGGGAGAGAAACAGAATAAAATCTATAAAAATAGAATGGAAGGAATAGGCCTGACAGAGAATTGAAAAAGGAAGTTGAATTTGGCGTTGGGGACAGTCGGGGTGATTAGTAAAATTCTTCCTGCAAACATCTCCCTAAAGCGTAAACGCGTCTCAACCGTTAAAATAGTTAAATAATAATGAACACCATTAGATCTCTAGGCAATATAAAGTGTGAGTAATGAAGCCTTCCTTTGCCTGAATCGTGTTCTTCATGGTTTATTTAGACATCTCATGTATTTTCTCCGATGCTTCCCTGCACTGCCCTTCCCCTTGGATATTCCCCATCCCTCCTTCGTCCCCTCCCCTTCCCCCGGCCAGATCTCCGGCTCCACTGGCGCGGACAGGAGGAGTTGTGGAAGTTTTTAGCGCGGGGGGAGGACATTTGGACGTGAGCAATGACTGAGATTCGTGGAGAGGGTAGGGGTACGGGGAGTAGTCTCTCCCGTATAGAGTTAAGAGAGGGAGAGGCGGTGCGTAGGAGGGTGAACGGAGATATGGTGGAGGGCGCAACGCTCAGAATGAATGGACGGCGTCTCCTATGAAAGGGTTAGTGATGCGCTCTCCAAGTGGGGATGTTCTCGAATGCTTGAATCGCATTGCGATACTCGCTACGCCGGAAAGCGTACAAACTATTTGGAAAAACAAATCAAATGACATGAATTTTGGAATCTGTGTTTAAAACTACAAAGCCCTTTTAGCCCTTTTATCGTTATCCCTTTTTTGTTTAATATCTAATTATTGTGTTTAATTATTTATAAAACTAACAGCTTATCACCTACTGTAGGATTATTCAGGCTTAATTGTTTCATTGTCATTAAGATCTTGTATAAAGTCATGCAAATAATTCAAGGTGTAGCTTTGGTTTTTTACATAAATAGTCATGCTTATTAGCCCTTTTTTTCCAATTTTATAAGAAATAAGTTCCTAGAATGTTTCATCCTCTCTATTTACTAGCACTTTAGAAGTAGAAGTTTGTGAATTTCTTTAGAATATTTTAGGCACTAATGACATTATAACTGAAAGTTTTATGGGGGATAAGGGGGCTTTGCTGATGACTTCGACAAATAAAACTTGAATTTAATGGAAAAGTAGATTCTGCTCAGGTCTAGATATATTTCGTTCGTGAAAAGTAGCATGGGTATGTGATTACACCTAGCGATAAGAGAACGCATCTCTCCCTCTCCACCGATCGTATTTTGACCTTTTGGCAGCGTATTGCTCATTTAAAAATTACTTGATCATTTTGCAATTTCAGAGCATAAGAGTAGGCCTTGTTCAAAATTTTCCATAATCTCAGATGTGAATAAATTAAATCTAGGAAATTTATGGGGAATAAGTTTGAAATTTGAGATGCAGGCTGGTTTTGAAATGGTTCTATTTTATATATCCTGAAATTTTCAAGATAATAGCACAGTTTTAAGTAGGTTCTCCAAAAGAGATCAGTCGACCGTTAGGGATGCGTCATCTTAGTTCAATTGCCTTTTTCTCTTTGACTTGCCTTTGTTGTCGATTCAAAATTAAAACTCAACGTTTTCGGTAAATAGCATGCATGTGTATTGGTTACACTAATTTGCTCTCGATGATTTCTACTTTAAGTGACTATTGAGTAATTCCCAAGTATTTCATGAGATCCCTGGGCAATTTCAAACACATATTACGATAATGTAACGGAGAATATCGGTTTAATTTGGAAGAGAAAGAGAAGGAATAGAAATCTCGGGTGGAATGAAATGATGTCAACGGTATGAGTTGTACTTTACAACGAAACGCGTCTTGCGCCAATAAATTAGAAGAAAATTATTTAGTGTCTCATTTGATCAATATCAATAGTTTTCACTATATTAAACAACAAACCATTAATAAATTTTATTCATCGTCGCTGGTCGACAATCCTAATATTGGTTTGACGCAGCTCTCCACTTCTCCTATCAGCTAATCTGTTCACGCATAAGCATTTCTTCTCTTTCTCATCCTTCTTTACATATTCCCTACATTTTTTATTCCCGGTCTTCATTTTCCATTCTTGCCATTCTTTTTTCCCTCCAAGATTGTCTTCGTCAAGAATGTAGTTTATTAATTTATTTAATGTCTCACATGCCATATAGCTTTATTTTCACGCTGAGCTCAAATTACCATTAGAGGTTCTAGTAACCCAGAATCACGCTGTTATATTTTTTCACTGCGTAATTTTATGATATCCTGGTGATTTCATCACAACCTGCGACATGTGTTGGATAATATCGGCATCGATGTATCGCAATCCTCGACAAAGGAGCCGGAAGAAAGAGCAGAATGCGGGTGGCGGTGAAATGTAATTGAATCGTCTGGAGAGGAAGCAGTGCGGAGTGATTAGGAGGTTTATGGCGAGGAGCGGCACGCAGTGTCATTTCAAGTTCCGGTGTGCCTTTGATGGATGGTTCCTCTGACCTCTGACCCAGGCGCTCCCGCCCTTATTGAGTGGTCGATTAAGCCGGAGAGTGAAGGGAGATTGTCTCCCGCCAGGCTTCTCGGGGTTGCCCTTCCTTTATCATCCATCCCTCTAGCCATACATCTCTCGCTTCCCTATCCTTGCTCGACCATGCGCGTCAGATAAACCCTTTTGTCCCCGGTATGGCGCGGTGCCGTGCACCGTTCCGAAGCGCGTTTCCGGGTTCTCGATCTTCTGTGAGTGGTCTCGAGCCGTGGTACGTTGGCACGTTCATAACTGCGAGCGGCACTCACTGGATGAACTGCCGCATCTTCGATTCTCGACACATCACGGAGACAGTCCCATGAGAGATGGGCTTCACACTGTTCGGAATTATTCCCCCCAAGGGGTATATGGCGGAATTCCTCCATGATAAGAGGAGATCTCGCAATCGCTGACAACGGCTGTTATTTGAATGAAATAGCAACTTAGTATTCTATTATCTCTTTGTCCAGACCGGAGAGTCCCGGGTTCAAGCCCCAAGCTAAGACACCCCCAAACAAAAATGCTCGAAGTGCAAGGTGGCTGAAAGGAAATGTCACCCCTAACCTGAATGTGGTACCTTTTGCGCTAGAATGGGGTTCACCTTTGATAGTGCCTCTTGGAAACCCGCGGTCCCTTGCGTTGCCTATTTTCATGGACCACTTGGGTTTAATATCATCGTCAGCCTCGGAAAAATTTACATAAGATGTATGGAACGTAGAACCAGGGAAAATTTTCCTGTGGAAATGAATCTGTATTTCACAGCCTTTACGCGATAGGCTTAAAATATACTTACCACATTCTTAGGAGAAATAATTTAGGATGTAATAGAGGAAGAATACGTAAATATGAATGAATAGGCTTGAAAATATGAGAGTGGAGTGGAGAGTTACCGTAGAGTGGGGTGAAATGGACAATTTTTTTTCAAATTTTTAAATAAAAGTACCAGTTAATATTTAAGTACCCCTTTGGTATTCTAAATATAATGCCTTTGAGATCTTCTCGATGCAGTGTGCATGATATTGTGCCAACTTTTAGCATTTTGTATTTTTTTATTGGAAAACGTGATCCGCATTACCCCACGAGTTGGGGTAAAGTAGACCTCTATTCTATTTGGTACCTAGGGTCTGTTTCTAAAGGTAATAAGGTAAATTGAACCACCAATAGTTATTTTATAAAACGTTTTTATGCATGTGATACTAAAAATATTGTTTTCCTCATAATAATTAACAATATTTTGAGGCGGAACTTCTTTCAGGGATACTTCAACATTTTTAAAGTAATTTTTTATGGTATCAACATAAATCTGGGCTCTGGTTTTTATATTCCCACGAAATATTGCAGTGATTTCTGAATGAGCAAAGAGGAAGCCTCGTCTCCATTCTTGACCCAGCCTATTATTTCTAAATCGTTTTCCTTTCACGACGTCTTTTTCTAGGTATGCTTGTATAAGCACAATCACAAATATAAATTTCTATATTAGAGCAGCCCTATTCTCCACATAAAATCAACCATGAGGGTTTAATTTTATGTGGAGAACTCAACCACCTCTTTTCTCTTTCCGATAGGGCGGTTTTTCTGCCATATTTCAGAGGAATTAAATTTTTCACACTAGAATGAATTTTTGTACGAAGGATACCAGAAATCTTTGTAGCTTTCTTAATTTACATTCTACTACTTTTGACCTGTTGCAATGCACATTTCAAATCTTCCTCAGCCTACTTGTGACACATCGATTGTCCGGTCTTCTTTACATAGGTACGAACCATAGCGGTCCACTTTACAAAATTTCTATTATCATGTGAATTTTAAAGCAACTGAAGTTCATGCAGCGTGAACAAAGAGTCGACATAACCTTAAAAGTGCACTGAGTCGATTCATGGAATTGGCAGGTGATGAAAAATTTCTCTGATGGTACAATAAAACATAAGTTTTTCACATGTTCTTCAATCAGGTGAAATACGTTGTTTCATATTGAGATTAATTTTAGCTTAAACGTACTACGCTTTATGGGCCACACTGCACACACAGTGCCTGTTCAGAGACTTCTTAAGGCCGTATCACACTAGCGACTGCGACCGCCGCTGCGACCGCGATTACGGCTGCGGCTGCGACTGCACCCCATCACACATTGCGGCCGACGCACGTATGAACGTTTCTGCTTGTGGCTTGTTTGTTTGCGAAAGCCCAAAGAATAGATAGAGAGCAGCAATTGTTGAAAATGTACCTAAAATATGTTAAAACGTACTTAATTTTCATTCACCTGTGTACTCGGGTGCAATATCCAATATACTGGGCTTCCATCTTCACTTTAAAAATCCGAAATTATCTCAGCGTTATCTTATAACCTTCTTGAACTTCCCTCGCTACGGTAACCAAAACAAACAAACACGTTTGCCGCAAGCGCGCGAGATTGAAATGGAGCTCTCTGATTGGCTGCGACTGCGACTCAGAAGAATAGCCGGTCGGCTATTCTTCGGAGTCGCAGTCGCATCGTCGACTGCCTCGCTCTGATTGGTCGACGGGCCAGTCGCGGTCGCAGCCGCAGCGCCGGCCGCAGTCGCTAGTGTGATACGGCCTTAAATGCAATTCCAGAGTAATCCGCTAAGTATACGGAGAGGATAAGTACGGAACTGTTCGAGTGGTCCACTATAACTTTACCCCACTTTACGGTACGTGAAGCCAATCCTCTTATTGTTGGCTTATAATGATGACGTATAGAATCGGAGAATCAGGAAGCAACTGGTCATTCGGCGGTTGAATGCTAACAATATGGTCGCTTATGTTTCTACATTCTACTTATCGCTGAATGAGGTAATCTTAGAATGAGTGAGGTCAAGTATTGACATGGTTTTATTCGCCAGTCATATGGTCTATGTTGGTCACCCTTCGTCTTAAGCTTTTGTGTAAAACGCTCCAAATACACTCATACATCTTGGGTGGGGCGCTTTAAGAATGCGCGGTAAGATTTTTTATTTCATTTCAGAGGGAAAAAAGAGTTCTATAAACGAATAAGGGGAAGGTAGAGAACAAGAAATCTGAATGAGGTGAAAAAGGCACTAAATATTTGTGAGTGAAGAGGGAAGTAAAATTAGGGAATAGATATGCGCAACTATGGTTCTTAATAATTGTGTGGTACCTTTCATATGCATGCTACTTAAACGACAGATTGCATCATAAAAATTAAACAAAAATAAACACAGTGAGTGTAATGTGCCCATAGGTACGAGCTCGTATATCATCTTTAAAGTGAGGGATATTTGTTTAGGTGGAAAAACTGACTGCAACTAACTTTAAAACTGAATTCCACGGCGAAAATAATTATTCTTAATCCTGCAGTTTAGCAATGCAATAGCAGGTAGCTAAAATTAAATTTGTATTGACAGTGATCTTGTGAAATTATGTTTTAAATAATGAAATTTTGTCAGAGAAAGTGAATAATGCCGCCTAGAATTTTAGAATGAATATTTAGTATTATTTTATATTTGTACATGTTGACACTTATAAAGTAAAATATTTAGTTATATGATTTGTTTAACAGTTAACCAATATATTTGTGTGTATTTTTCAAGGCAATTTAATTTTAGACAAACAGGGACCTATTCATTATGATTTTTGGTAGTTCACGCCCTGTTGTAAAGGCCTGTTTACACGGTATATTTACCCGTATGGTAAAGGAGGGTAAGAGTACGCACCTAGTGGATTATGGGTTATATCTTGTGATAAAATAAAGATATCAACCAAAAATTTCCTAAATTAACTCTTTAATTATGGTAAACCAGCTACATAATGTTTGGTAAATTTAAATAAAAATGTTTTATTGTTATATAAAAAGTAATAAAATAAGTCATTTGCGTACCCCTAGGTTCCATGACGTCTAAGAGCACGCATATCAGTAGGTTATGAGTACGCACCGGAAATTACTCATCAAAGATCACAAATGAAAGGTCCGTTGCCTTCATATGCTCAGCAGGCTTCATACCACCATTCCTTACAAAGTCCACACTGAATCCAGTTGTTATTAAAGGATTTTCAACATTCTGGGCATGCGGTTTCTTGGTCTTCTTGGTATTTTTCAAGTAGAATGTTAAATTACTAATCAGAGCTCGTAGAGAGCTCAAGATGGCTGGGGATTGCTAGTGTCGAACGTAAGTTTTGCTTTTGACTTCTTATTTTTATTTTTTTATTTTTTCATTTTCTTTCAGCTTTTTATTTTTGGCTTTTTCTGCCATCCCATCAGTCTGTGCTATCAATTTTTTCTCTTTCTTTTTCTTCGAGCATTTTTTTGAATGGTGATGATGTCACAAAGAAAAACCACTTATTTAAAAACATTATTATGTATATATTTTTGGATTATTAAGAAATAACATTTTACGAAATTGGTGGTCAGAATAATAATTCCCCTAATAATTTCTGGATGAGATTTTCTTACATGGCTATAAGAAAATCTCTTTACCCACGTATTCTCATATTTTACCTTTCACTGAGCAATCTTTCGACGTTCTGTATTTTATGTTCCATTTCATCTCAGTTCCATAGTAAGATGGACATTTTGGCGGTGGATCAAGAAAATCCTATCAATCTGGCCTTTCCTCATGGTTTCTTGCGTTTCCATGATCCGTTTAGTGACTTCTACATAATACCCCCTCTTCTCCGCTTCGTTCCATTAGGCTCGTGAGGAAGTTTATGCGTGTCGCAGTGTGTCAAACTGTCAGATCTTTTTTTCTCGACTCCTTTCCATGGTTCTAAAGGCATCTTTCTCTACACATCCAAAATCTATATCAGTTTATGGAGGTATTTATTTTGTGAACATATTACTCCACCTAGGCAATGAATTTGGTCTTTTAATTAGCAATTAACACTGCCCCTGACTTTATTTCGGCTCAATGTGATTTCTAACTCCATTCGAGTTGTTTTTACATTTTTACAAATCCTCTACTCAGTTGTTTCCTCTTTTGATGCAGATTCATGCGTCACTAAAGATTGTAACGTGTACCATCGGCAATTTTCCAGTAAAATCAATTGTTTTTGCTTTTTAACTAGTGTGAGGAAAGGTTTTTAACTGGAAGTAACGTGGCTTATTCAATATGAAGCATGCAGTGTTTAGTAATTATGGTTCATTGTCGCTTGAATGGTATGGTATGATTCCCAATTTGAAATGGAAATTCGTTTTCTGGATGGCAATGAAGCTCCTCTTTTGGTAACTAATGGCTATTATTTTGGATTATTTAGAAATTATCTTTCCATCTATTCATTCAAACTTCTATTTCTATCTTTTACTCCCGAATCCTTATTTGAGCACATTTCATTTAACATCCACGATCATTCTATCCGTTTCGAAAGCTGCAGATCCTATGCAGACTTACGAAAAAGGGTGAAAAGTTAAGCGGGCTAGTAATTTCGCAGTTTTATATAACACTGAATTTTTCTAAAAATCTTAACTTGGAAACTATCCTTCATTTGAAATTCTGTTCACTTGCATATGTATTTTAAAATACATGTGTTTCTTCAACAACACTCCTGCTTCAAAAATGGCAAGCATCATGTGAAAAATACACGGCAAGATGTTTGTTTTTGGATAATTTTCCACTATTTATTGGGAAAGCATTGATTTGCGTTGTATTTCGAGACCCAAGAGGAAACTTTCTTTCTTTTTAATATGATATACTTTCGTCACTTCGAAAGTACTTCAGTTTCAAAAAAGTGTACCATTCAGGCTGATTGTAATTAGCTAGTTGTGTGTTTATGGGTTGGCCCTCGTCCGCTCGCAATAAAGAAAGGGGCGTGCACCTCCGTTAGTGTGGGAAACTCGACTTTAATCTACATAAACGCCTCCCGAGGGTTTTCAACGGAATTGCATTCGGCTCTCTCTCTATTTCTTTCGCCATGCCCCCCGCCGGCGACGCGCATTCGTCATATTTCGCCTCCTTACCCCGTCGAGCATTTCTTGCCAGCCATGACGAGGAACTTTTTTCCCTCTGTCTACATCTACATCTACATAATACCCCGCAAGCCGCCTAAAAGGCGTGTGGCAGGGGGTGTTAGGACACCAGCCGTTTACAGCTATTAAAAAAAAAAAGTAGTGCTCTAACGAGGTTGGGACAAGCGTTTATTAAAGTCCTTTATTATTCGGGGGAAAAACGAATTCTTATATCTATCCGTTCGGCTAAAAATCTCTCTTAATTTATCGCTTCTGTCGGACCTGGAAATATACTGTCTTTCGCCCCTCCCTCAAAACATCTTCGTTCTCGTCTCCTCCTCTTATCTTTCCACTTCTTTCGCTCCGCCTCCTTCCCTTTCTGCTTCAGTGCGCTGAATTATTCGTGTCCACTCTGTTGACCAAATGAGCGGAGAGCATCATCGCGAGAGTATTGTGAAAAAGGGTTGGGGAGATAGCCACTCGGTGAGTAACTTCTTGGTGCTAACTTTGGTAATAAGAGATATACCCCGCTGGAGTCGCAGCCTCATGAAAATAAATACGAAACGTAAATGTATTGAGGATAGTTGAAAATGTAGGCTTGAATCCTCTTTAGAGAAGTATGTTGAGATTGCGATTTAAAATTTTATATTTGTACTTGCTGCTTTTTGTATCTATTTTTTATATAACCACAAGTTTTTAATCTGCTTTGTAAAAACATCTCATTTGTTGCCGTTTTTACCTTGAGAATTTCTTATCAAAAGAGGTCAAGTTAAAACTCTGAAGAGTTGGTGAGCAAGTTCTTTCAGTCCGTTAAGCACATGACATCTATAAAGTAAAAGCGGAAATTTAGCTGAGATGATTGATGAAATGGAAAGCTCCCTAAAGCTGCCCGCGGATTAATTACTCCTAATGGGAGTCATTATTTATTGATCACTACTTGCCTGTTGCATGGTCTTGCTAATTTTTACTTTTTATCAATGATTTCGACTTATTCTGGCAAACAATATTCAATGCCAGAATCAAATTTTGTCTATATTAATTACGAATTACTTCATTAGTGGCTTATTAGATGAAGAAAAAAGATATCCATCAAATAAAGATCGTACATGGAGAAGAGGAGAACCATGCATGGCGAATGGAAATGTTTTGAAAGTTATTCTTGGATGAAAAATTGCATTAAGAGCAATATTTAATCTCGAATATGCAATATAATATCTATTATTTAAGCATCTAAATACGTTATTTAAGGAACTAAAAGTGGACATGGTATACACTCAAAGAATTAAATAATTTGTTTTTTTATTTATTACAAAGCATATGTTATATTACGTCAGAACTTATTGTGTATACATTCTTCGTAGCAGTGGTCCTGCAGCAGGATATCGGTGGTGAAATTGTATTGTGAAAAATTGTTGGTTGTTAAAATTAAATCTTTCTTGCACGAAACTAATTCAAATTCTATGATCATTGTAGCGAAAAACATCCTCTGCAATCAGATAAAAATTATTTCAAAATTACGCAGTTAAATTATAGATAGCTCTGAACACATTTAAACTAGTGTTCAATTTTTTCCTGCAATCAGATGGCTTTTTTTCCCTGAATGTATGCTATTGCATTGTTGGGCCTTCTTTCGTGGATTCCGAACTAGACTTGATCATGTATGATGCGTGACTTGTATGGCTTTCGGCAGCCTCAGTTTTGCCCAGAAGAGAGTTCATTGGCATTTCGTCCATTAATCCTCCGCTTATTCTAGCGCATACCATGTGTTCTCCATCAGACTTTCTAGCACCGACTTTTGTGGACAACCCCTATGAGAAAATCGATGTTTTATCAACAGCTTGCATAACCTCTTTTTCGAATGTCTGTTTCGTCAGAATTTACTAGTTCTCATGGAAAATATAGCATCGTACATTCTTCAATTTTTTCGAGATTTTTCTTTCTACCGCACACTGCAATTTTTCCTTCTGGTCAGCGGTACCGAACGAAGGGTGACGAAATAGAAGGATCATAATAATTATGTTGACAGCGTAATGACTTTTTATCTGTTTGCCAGTCGTTGTGAGAATAGAGTCCCGGTGTTCAGTCTCTCTCCCAGCAGAATCCAAGTAAAGGTCCCTATTCCTAGAATCTACCGCCTTCCCTTCTTTGCTCTGAAAATTGTAAACCTTTGGGATTGAATCCTTCATGACGGGATTGATATCGTGATTCAAATCATGATTTAAAAAATCATTTTTCATTAATTTTTACCTTAATCGGATTTTTTTAAATGTAATAAATTCACCCAGTGATTGTTCCTGCTATAACTTTCTAATACCTTTGACTGTAAAAGTCAACCCTAATTATAATAGTGAACACTTTTAAAGAGTTAAGGAATTTTTTCTTGTGATAATTTAACATTTATTGCACTGCAGATAATTTAACGCGTGAAATCTGCTTAAATTCATTTCATTTGAGTGCCCGCTCACCGGTTCAATTGGATCACTTCACGGCTAATTCCCTAACGTGTTGACTATCTAGAATGTATGTTTATTATTTATTGAAAATGAAGTTATTTACGAAACAACATTCCGTAGTTCAAGGTTGATAAATTTCATGATTTTTATTGGCGTTTATGAATGCATTATATTGACTAAGTACTTTGCCACAAAGCATTATTGAACTGTTCCACTAGTTTTGCCCCTCTTTAGTAACTATGAGGACTAGCTGCATATCGATGGCTAAGTTCTAACAGCACGTATCTCAAAAATTGCAACTTTTCAGGAGAGGAAAAAAAGATTATTTTTTTTTTACTTCTACACTGAAATTAAAAACCAAAAGTTCATAGACCTGAAACAGAAGCATTCATTTGCAAACAAATATTTGTTTTTACTTGTATTTTATTTTTTAAATGTTATTACACTTTGTTTAAGATACCTCTCTCCGGCCGAATTTGAGATACGTGTTGTTAGAACTTAGCCATCGATATTCAAAACTAATATTATGTACAAGTACCTTTACTAATGGCATTCTTTCGATTTTTATCATCCTGAATTATTTATGTTAATTCCATGGGTCTCGTTTCAAGTTTTTAGCCCCATATGAAATAAGGCTCTGGGGGTAAAACACCATTTAGAGTCGAGACATGCTATTAATTGTGTTGTATTCTTGATAAACCACGATCGAGTTACATTCCCCCTTCATGTTTTTCTGTTAGTGGTAATTTAAATAGAAAAATTTTAGCTGAGAAAAAACTCATTGTGAATCAAATTTTTATTTTATTAAAGATGGTTTGTCTATTACCCCGAGTGATACAATAATTTTTCTGATTATATAAGAATAAGTGGCCTGTCTGAATTATTCGGCACAAGTGATTCATAAGGTGATTCTCCATAAGGGATCATTAATGTTAAACAGCAATTGAAAATTATTGGAATATAATTAGTTGGCTAATAATAATATTTGACATTGAAAATAAAATGTCCTATGGAAGAATGCGAAAAAAGGAAAAATACTGATAAAAGCTTAATAAACCTGAGAATTTGGATAAAATGCACATATTTTTTATTTACTACGTAAATTCTTTTAGATGACCAATGCATTTAGAGAAGAAATTCATCTCTAAAGAAAAATTGTTTCATCATCTCTGTATTTAAGAGTTACAAATATTAAGTATGTAAGAAGTTCTGTGAAGTAAATGTTATTGATTTAAATCATCTGATTTTATTTCAATAAATTAAGTGATTTAAATTAATCTACCGTAAACTAGTCTACCGGAATTAACGTGCTTCCAGCATATTTCTTCAGTATCCTAAATCTGATGTGAAAGTACTCCAATTAAATTACAGGCATAAGAGTTTTTAGTAGAAGCTGCTTTCCTGATGTTATTGCAAGGATAAAAGCAACTTGAATTAGAGTGGCATTCCTACCCTCGCATTGTGTGTGTAGTAAATTTCGACTTCCTTAATGTATATTATATGCTTTTTTCTAGCCTCTCAGTTTATACTCGGCATCAAAACATTTTTTCTATGGCTTTTTAAATACCGAAATAGCAAGGATGATATTTCAAAAATGAAGTGAGGATAGAATTTTTTAAATCTCCTCGGTTTTTGTATTTGGTTACGACTCTTATATACCTTAATTTTTTCCTCAAAACCTTCAAGGCTATGGCTTCAATTTTTTTTACAAATCCAACCTTTCTTCATGTTTATCAGTTTGGTTTTCTCTGAATTCCGTCTGCTTTATTCATATGCTCTATTTATTATCGTATACAACTTATGTTTAGGATTTAAGTGTGTCCTCGTTACATTTTGTGCCTTGTCTCTTACATGAACCTTGCAAAATTCCTCGCTTTTAAACATTTAATCATCGTTCAAATCTTTTGATGACTACTCCTTATGAATTAATTAATTTTTTATATGTTTCATCTATTGATATTTTTCGTATTTTCATATTTTTACGACTTACTTGCATTAAAAATCCAGAATTTTCCCATTATTTAGATCTCTAATTTGGGTGATAATATTTTTCTGTTATCTTTATTTCATTGCCCCCATTACACCTGATATCACGTCTTTGTAATTGCATTTCCATGTTCCCTGCAGCATAAAAATCCACCATTTTATAAAATGCCTAGCCTATTTTCCCGAGAGACTACTAGCCCTCTAGATACCGAATTGTATTAGGTGCGCTGAGCAGAAATCTCACCGTTGATGTCAGCACAATCGAACATGACAATTCTCCATGACTCGTGCGAAAAAAAACGCTTAATTTGCTCGAATTTATTGCGTCCGCTGTTTCCAGTGGTCGTGTTTTCCATCGGGCCCTGTTGCGGCCCTCGATAGATGGCCCAAATCCCTAATCTATTCAAATGGGAGCGGCCTCCGTGTTGGTGTCGGGATAAATACGGTGTTCTAGCCATCCCGTGCCCTCCACCTCTACACACACATAGCATTGCTCCTCCTGCCCCCCTTTCCACCGCGATAGTCAACTAAATCCTCCCTCCTCGTTCTCCTAGACACCCTCCGTCTATCCCCACATAGCCGCACTGCGACGATCACCCCGATCGTTATGCCTCCCGCCCGACTCTCTCGCTATCTAATTCTTTCTCTCTCTCCTCCCGTTCCACATCGACTTTTCTTTTTATGGGATGGTATTTTGGGGAGACAATCGACAGCTGTGGTCATTTACGCCATGTGGGAAGGGTCGGGAAGGAATGGTGGAGAGAAACCCGGCGTGGGCAATAGCTTGCTTCTAAAGAAAGGCGCTAAGGGGGCTATGGCTTAACGTCCCATCCGACGGACAGACTATTGTGCTTGAGGTACCCTTCACACGGCATTCAAGGAGTGATCGGGAAACTCACGAAAAATCTCTGTCTACGCCGGGATTTGAACATGGGCATACTGGGTGTGAAGCACTCTAGCCACTACTCTAACCGGATCCCATTACCTTTCCTTTTGGCCTATATCTTCCTCCCCTCGTCACACCCGCCAGAGTAACAGCATACTCCGGGGAAAAGCTCTACCCATGTTCCTGGACACCGAGCGTGTAAATCCCTAAATCTGCTGTAGCTTGTACCGCGAGAAAGGGGGTTGGAAACTGATTTTCAACTTTAAGGTGGTGCATCGCTTCCGTTTCACCGGTCTTTTTTAATTACGTATTACTAGCTTAATACTAACCTTATCATCTTGAAATTTTCAAAGCTTACGGATTAGACCGTACCTAACATTTGCCTGCGCCTGAAATTTGCTTATTTTTCCACCGTATTTTCTCAGTCATAAAATTTATGTTCATGAGGTACAGGATAATGTTCATTAAGTTTTGCACGAAACGTTTCAAGAAGGCAATTTAAGTTTTGCATTGAAAAAATTTCGCGAAAAAATACTGATTACGACCGGTCAGGAATGAGTGATTAACTCTCTTGACCAACTATTAAGTGGGAAATTCTGTCCAATATTAAGGTCCGAAGACCAAAACGTTTGTTCCAAGCAAAAGTCAGGAATTAACTAACCATAGGCTTTGTCGCTTGCACTCACAGAAGTATCTTATTCTAGGATATACTATTTCAGAGTTCCATTTTAAACTGTTTTAATATTATATTTCCCTCCTTCTAGCTTGTCAGATTTTTATTTCAACTTGAAAAGTTAAACATGGAATGAATCCCAGAAAATATTTTTCAGAGGGCAAGATTAAATGAAGCCGAGTCACCTAGTGTCAAGGGGTATGTTCATAAAATTTATCAGTTTATTGAAATCATCTCGGAATACTTTCCCCTCCAAAACTTTGAGGGAGATGGCAGAGGAAGCTATATTAACTTAGGCAAAAACTATTTTAATTAGTGGGTATACCATAGACACTTCATCTACAGTATGCGCAGGAAAGAATCAAATCATGCCTATCACCTTTTCCCTTCATTTAGACACGTTGTAGTCACATTACTATGAATTATTTGCCTTCTTCAATCATAATTACATTTTAACTTCGCGATGGCAATTGACCACCTGTCGGTTTTTACCGTTGGTCCGCTGTTTTTTTTTATTACTATAATTTATTTTTCCCATTATTGATTTCAGCGTCGTTTTTCAGAATACTTATGTGACTAATTCTTTGTCCATTTAAAAAATAGAGTAATTTTGACTGGTGAACGGTAAGTGTCTAATATAAAGGGTAAATTGAGACCCGGTGTAGTATTTTCTAAATCCAGTTGACAGAAACACTATGCTGTATAGAAATTTTTCATACATGATTGGTGATAGACTAGATATGGCTGAAAAAAGTATAGGTCTCAATAAATAGGTCACTAAGTAAGAGTCATAATCAGGAGAGCAAGGAACAAAATTTTTGCTTCGGATGGAACCAAAAAAATAACATTCACTGATTCATTAATTCACTACTTGGGTTGGTTTTCATTTAGAAAGGGTAGAGCTCAACCCAGACTTAGCAACATGCGTGTGACTTTATCACATTCAGGGTAGGAATGTGAATCCCGTCTCCTGCGCCATCTCGCACGTAGAGAACTTTACGTGGGGGTGTAGAAGCCTTCTCCTGGGACTTGAACCTGAGGTACATCGATCAGGAGGCTAGCGCTCAACTCACTGCGCTACCATGCTTCTAGAGAAGTGCCTGAGTGACTTTGAAGCCTCATATGATGGGAGTGAAGTGAAAGATGGGAACTGTCGTTTGATTGTGTGGCGAATTTGTTAAAACCTAAGTCTTGTTTCACATGACTACATGCATTTTTGATCACTTACGAACGGATGGAAATAATTTTTAATTTTTTAGGTATTTCAATAGGCTTATCATCTCATTTTATTGGTGGTAAATGTTTATCTCATTTTTATAGTACTATAAAGTACTATATACTATATAGTATAGTATAATATTTATTATGCCTCTTACTAATTCTATGTTCAAAGGTTCAGAAAATAGGGAGCAACATTATTACGGTGCGATCGATCCCTATGCCAGCTAAATTAATAAAAATAGTGAGTTTCGTGAATGAGTATATCTTTACTACTCTGCCTTCACCGATAGGTAAACATAAAGTAATAATTTTCTGTCGTTTCAATTCTTGATGCCATAGTCCTGGTTTCCGTTTTCCATCGCGGAGGATCTTTAATTTTACTTTTCTGTACTCATCAAGTACATTCCAGGTTCCATTCTGTGGTAAAAAATATAATGTACAAATTGGGGGTGTAGAAGGCTTCTCCTGGGACTTGAACCTGAGGTACATCGATCCATGGCATTTTCATTCACAGAAGTGAGGCGTCCTTGTATGTAATCCAGAGCTAAACTCGGCATTCTTCCCGCTCACAAATGCTTCGTTGGACTTATTTGCGGGTGAATGAGTGCCCAACGCATCCATAGTCAGTGTACTAGAGGGTCGCAGTATGCCCGACTAGTTTTGCATTTTCAATCCTCAAGTCGCCGATGTGGGAGATCGGTTCTCCAGCCGTCTCGACGATTCAATTCAGACGCACAAGTGTCCGTTGAGTTGGAGATATACGGCGTCTTTTCGACCACAATAACGGAAATGGAAATCGGATAGAAATTCTCTTCGAATGGAAAATCCGATATCCTGGGGCTAGTGTGGCAAGGGATGGCTGTGCGGCGGAATGTATTCGGGTTTTCTTGGAAGCAGGGAGATACCTGGAAGTTTCTGAGACTGTCTGAACTCGAGGGAACGTTTTCCCCTTTCGTCCTATCCCTTTCAGAGGAAAAGCAGGCGGGAGAAATCTCTCGAAATCGTGTTGCCAAGGAGTGACACGAAAAGTGAATTTTTATCTGTTGTGCTTTTCTCGAGACGGAAGTCTGGCTCGAAGCGAAAATTTCTTAAAGAATATGTCCTCGGTCGAGGCATGTTCCTCAGAGAGAAAATAACATTTTTACCCGTTGGATGTTGGCTACTCTGATTGATATTAGGCCCGAAAATGTTTTGGGGGATAGTGAAAGGAATGTATAGCTTATTAATTCGTAAAATTTTATGTAATAGTGTTCGGATGTATTTGGAAGCGATTGTCTTTGGTAAAGGAGATAACTTAACAGGCATAATTTTTCAAAATTTAAAATCCGAAAATTCAAGCGATGGAGAGGAATTTTTCCATATTAAAATACATACTTGCAATTTTCCACGATTATTAAATATATTACGACCTAGATTTCAATGTTACTACATCATCTTCAAGGTACAAATGGTGTGTAGTGCATTCAATTCATACTATTTTAATCTGGCTCCCCTCACTTCCCCCACTCCAGTTAAAAATTGTATAAATTGAATGCACTACACACCATCTGTACCTTAAAGAGGATGTAGTAACATTTAAATCTAAGTCGTAATACATTTATCTAGGTCATAATAAATTTTATAGTCGTGGAAAATTGCCAGTATTTATTTCAATGTTTTCTAAATTCACTTTGTTAACGTCTTTCCTTGAAAAAGTTAGGTGGATGAGGTAAGCCTTGTATAGGCTAAACAGGGGTAGTACATACGCAGATCCAAAGAAAGAAATGCAAATTAAGGTATGAGAAACTTCAGCATATGGTAATCTGCTTTCACATAAAGTTACTTTCATAGGTATGTATAGTTAAAAATTTAATAACATCTATTGAAGATATATAGCTGTGTAATGTTGCTGAAATCTATTTTTTAATTAACGCTAGTTATTAAAGTTTACAGGTTATAATGTTTATAAAATCATTTTATAACTAGTATACTAATTACAATAATTAAAGCTATTTATTTTATTATCTTTCTCCGTTTCCTTGGAATGAATAATGTAAAGTGGACGGAGAGAAAGATGAGTGGCGAAGTGCGAGGCAAGGCGGCGAGGAAGGGGAAACTTCTAGATGAGATACGAACAATATACAGGGCCTGGATGGAGCGAGTAATAAGTACGGAGGGAATGTTAAAAAAACATGGTAAAGGGAAGAATCTTGGGTTAGGGAGGGAGTGGTAAATAGAGAATTGGATTTATAGACAGAACAAAAAGGAATAAATAGGTAGCATTGGGAAATGACGATGAAATTTCAACTGGGGTGGAGGACAGGCAGGATGATATGCAAAAGGCACCATGTGGAACTACCTTAACTGGTAGAATACATTAACTAGGAGTAAATAGTAACGCTGAAGTGTTGGCCTGGGCTTTAGGTTACTCCGAATCTATCTCTAGCGATCTTGCGTATTATTCGAATATATTTACTCTGGTATCTGGGTCTGCCCTTTCTCTGTGACGTGCACTCATTGGCAGCCACTGATTCTCCATTGCCATTAATCGCATGGCAAGGGGCGTGCGTTTGAGTGAGAAGCAAGGGCGTTAAGGTACCCGATGTCTTTGACACTGACGACCTCAGCCCTGCGTTTATGATCGGCCATAAAGCAGGCCTCTCTCTCTATCTAGGCTCTCACTTTCCTCGCGCGGGTTTGCCGATGGAAAAATGGCCTCCCTAGCCAAGGAGGAGCGAGAGCATATCGAATGGCCTAATTTGCATAGAGCTTAAAATGGAGGCGAACGAGGGCTTTCCTCCGCACGCGATTCGCCGGGTGTGAAAGAGTTCTGCGGCGTTAGATGAAACATTTCCCTCCCCCCCTCGGCCCGGCCCTGCTTTCCTCTAGTACCCGGTCGCCTTGCTGATGTTTTACTGCGGTGAATGAACTTGCTCCCACGAATTGAGGAGAATAAGGAGCGTTGGACGATGTGGTTCATTTGGAAAGCCCTCAAACTCATGAATGATAGCGTATCTCTTTTTCTTGAGTGGTAAAAAAATCTTTTCCGGCTGATTTCGTCACATCAAATTATTTATATTAAGGAAACAATCCTCTATGGAAAAAATCTTATGGCTTTACCGGGATTCGGAGCAAGATCTTCAAATTGGTGCTCAGGTATGATACCAATCAACCGGTTGTGCTATCTTCCTTTAAGGATAAATAAGATGCTGAGGAAGTAAATTACCGTTTACGTTTCACCCTAATTGAGGGTGGCTCGGTAGTGTAACCGATACTATATTCGACCGTCGATATGGGATTCGGTTTTTAATTCATTTGATTTTTTTCATGGCGGATTTCATCCTTGCTATAAGTAACTTGGAACCGGTGAGCGTGGCTGCGGTAGCTGGTAGCAGTTCTCTGATCTAAATTCATTGTCATCGCTTTTTGGATAGTGTTGAAAGTTAACTTGTTTTACTTTCGTAAGGCATGGAATAGTGTAGAGTTGGTTTTCTTCTACTGCACTAATGCATTGGTGCTTTTGAATTCGCTGCAACCATTTTTTCGGTCGCTATGACAAAAGGTGGTGAATTAGCTCAGAGACAAGTTATAAAAAACTTACATTTACTAAAAAAAATTAGCTATTTGGATATTCCTGTGTATTGTGTTGTTCGCATGAGAAAAATTGTTGATAATAATTGATACAACAGATAAATGGCCATTCGTGATGTGGCATCCATGATTTCATTGCACAAATTTTAGTCTTTAGCCCACTGAATTACCAATAAATATGATCAACTAAATAATCGTTTCGTATTCATGAAGCATTGCGATGAAACTAAGTGTGTCATTTTGAGTCTACTTCTTACATTTTTTGCATCAGTGCTTAGATTCACTTAATATCCCAATTTACACACACTACTTTACGGAGAAGTTGAAAAATCGCACCATTTTTTAGTAATAGTACTTAGGTAACATACAAGTAAAGATGTGATAGGTTGATTACAATATTTGCTGCTTTTGAATTTTTTTAAAGTTTATTTTTCCTTTATTTTATGGCGCTCTTATTTCATATGTACGCTTCTATGGGCGCTTCTTATTCATGAAAAACTTTCCTTTTTTGGATTTTCTGGAATAAACATAAGTAGCACTTCATATTGCAATTTTCTGACTACGTCTCCTTGATGATAATAACTGAAGGGGTATTTAAGGTCTACATATCCTCACAAGTATTTGTTCCAGCAAGCAGTATGATGATGAAAGTATCTAAATCTTTGTAGTTGTCTTTTTCCTTGCGAGTACTCATTGTTACCCTGTTACGTACTTTTTCATGATGTCAATGGCCTCCGAAATATATTGTTTGTAAGAAATCTTTCCTATTCATTTTTTGTATTTTTTTTCTTTTGATGTAAATAATTCTGCATATTCATTCCGAGTAAAATGTACAGATCTTTGTGGGCAAGATTGCTAAATTCATTTGGAACTTCAAAAGTACACTTTTGTTTTTATTTGAAACGTTTTGTTCATAATTTTGTCCTCAAATATTCCTTAAGCATTTTCGTGATATCTGTAATTACTATTGCTGTAATTTACGCTGTCTCTTCATAATTTGTGTATGGTTGTGGAGCGTGGCACTGAAAATTAATAGAGATTGAAGGGAGCGATTACCCTTGATTACTTCAGCAGCCCGAAAGTATGTACTTTGTCAACTTGAGGGAGGGGTGTGCCAAATGTACTCATGTATAGTTATGCGAGTGCCACTATGGTCATCGAGTTCCCAGATAAGCTAGAGCACCCTAATTGGTAATCTTACCCCCAGTCAAGTTCTCCAAATGCCATGGATTCATCTGGGTGCTCGCTAGCTCCAGCTCGCTGGGCCCAGACAAATACCTGGGTAAGCACCGACGTTCACTCGGATACCCGTGTTGTATTCGTTCAAGTAATTGAGTGCTCACAAAGGACTTTAGGTATTCTCAACTGTTGGCGAGTTGAATTTGCAAAATTTCATTGCTTGTTGAAGAAATTTAATTGCTCAACTTTTTTTGGACTGTATGTTCCAAAATTTTAAGTTTGATATTTATTCTATTCCATTGTTCTCTTCAGATCGGGATGTACCTATATATCTATTCGTCTGGATGTCCATGTATTCGTCTTATGGCCCGAAATCGTGGATACTCCTGTGCCTGAATAGGGGCTCTGACTATTATTTGAGTACTAGATGAGGCCTTCTGTGGGCCGGAAGGGCCTTATCGTCAGGGAAGTGCGGCATCCGAAGCTCAATGTTTAATACTCTTTGAAAATCCAATGTTCATAATCCTGCGTATTTTCAAGCAAAGACTTAGTATTTCTACAATTGTTCTACTGTTTCAGACAGATTTTTCCGCGGCGATAGACTCACGCGACGGTTTTGAAGGTAATTTTGTTTTGCTAATTGCATGAGAGTTAACATTATGTACACAATTTAATCTTGATACTCAGTCATTTTATTAAAAATATTACGGCCTTTACTAATTGGCAGGAGCGCTGTATTTCACCATACAAAAATGAAGCTGCACATCGCCACCTCCAGCTAAGGAATAAAAAAGGGACCTCTTTTTTTATTTTTAGCGCCTTGTATCAACAACAGGGTTGCAAAAACATGTCTAAACTATTTTAGGAAAAATAAAATCAGCCCGCGGTTGATGTATGCTTCATCTTCGTGTGATTACTTTTTACTGAGAAATAAGCTTTCATATTTGAGTCACTTTAATTTTGAAGTCAGAGTGCTCGAAACCAGCTCTCGGGTACATTTGGCGCACTCCTTCCGTGAGGCACCCCCTGAGGTGCCCACGGACGTGTTGCAAAACAAGATGTCACCTATTGAATTCTCATATGCCCATGACACGACTGTGTCTTCTCGTCTCCTGACTCCAGCCAAGTTTCCGTCCGCCCATACAGGTGATTCCCGAGAACTTCGGCTCCCGACTTCCGTGTTCGAGCGGGCCGTGGCCATCTTGAGGCAGAGCGAAGAGTTCACGGTGGCGGCGTCACTGAGGCAGGAGGAGACCAACTCGGGATCCATCCTCTCCTTCTCACACGGATTCAACAGGTCAGAGTGCGCCCATCTTCATTTATGCCTTCTCCTTACCCCAGCCTCTCTCCATTCAATTAATTACGATGGGAAGAAATCTCCGTGGACCGGGAATCGAACCCTGGAGCTGTGGCTTTCGGTCAGCTGCACCTACCCATAAGCTATACAGCTTCCTGAATTCCCATAGAAATTTTACAATGGTCACTACTTAGGCCCTTGCTGTTCATTATGAATGGCAAATCATGGGAATACAGGCATCCAAGAAGTCACTACCAAAAGTGAACCCCATTACAACTCTAACACCTCTTTTGGAGGTATATATTTCATGCCTGCCCCATGAATGGTGGGAAAATTAGTACCAAAAATAATTTAAATATACCACAAGAACTCTCACTTTCGTTTATTTTTCTTCCTAAGGTTCATATTTTTCCTCTTATTATTTTTTCTCATTGATTTCTAGCTTTTTCAATTATGGGGAAGGAATTTTCTTTTTTTATGACCACAGCTTGCTGTTCACAAATGGAAAAATAAACTTAGCAAAGTATAAACTTTCATACCGTCTGTATTTAAAGAATCATCACGAAAAATATTGCCTTCACATCGAGCTTAGTTGTCCTTTGAACTTTGAATACCAAAACCTCTTGTTTTATAGATTTCTGAATGTGCTAGCTGGTGATGATTTCCATTCTACCCTAGGTAATGGAATAAAAGCTTCAATGAAGATTGATGATTTCAGTTGGGTATATAGCTTTTTTACTTATATTTTCTAATCGATATGAGCTCTAGTTTGGCCTTCTTTATCACTTTTTTTAAATGGGAACGATCTCTCTCTGAATAATAGACGATATAACATCAATTTGAAGGTTTCAATTGAGAAGTTAATGCATAATTTTTCGACGGAACTAGGGATGTAAAAGGACATTCCTATCCAGGGCAAGGGGACTTTGGAGGAAGGGAGTCTCAGATCCTTGTGCCATTGTAATCAAATAAGCAGGGTTATTTAATGACCGACTTCCCATCGTCAATTTACTTTCCATCCGCTTCTAGTGTACATTGTACTGCTGTACAATTTAACGCAATAAATTATTGTTGTAGTAGTGTTTTTATAATTTTTTGGAGATTTCATATGCTATCAATGTAACAGCTCCCAAATTATATTCGAATCAAAAAACTTTTTACGAGTGAGAAATGATATTTAACTTCGCCAGACCCAGATTTTCCAGTCAAAATTCCTGTCGGAAAGCCGCACACTCGAGCTCTACGCCCGTTTGAAATACATTAGATCCCTGAAACCTATCCATTACCAACTTGGTAAACCTACGAATCTAGGTATCACGTGGTAAAACTACGAAGAGTCCGGATTACCTAATAAATGTATCTAGTGGAATTGAAGAACATGTGGGATGTCTATCTATCAAAAGATAATCTTATGGATAAGAGTAAAAATGGAAAAAAAATTAATTTTCCTCGAATACTTTCCGAGAAAATCTGATACCATCATATTATATGTGATTAACATCGGGGTTTTTAGATTATCCAAAAGGTTTTTATAAGGCTTTCTTAGACTTAACCCATTTTCTATAAACTTTTCAAGTCTAACTGTAACCTATCTCTTCGTAATCGATGAATTTCAGAGTTTATCGTTCAATTAGCTGCCGTTTAACTGTCCAATATTAACTGTAAATTATTCATCGAATTCGTTTTCAAGGTTCCACGGTATAATTTATGGCCAACTTTTCTTATTTGATTGCCCATATTTTTATTGCCGTCATTGAGGTACTATTTTCAACTCATTCAAAAGCGGTTCTCAGAACCACAAAAATATTCTGATTGCTCGAAGGATATCCGAAGTTTTCTTTTCCCTTAAATTTCCACCTTACATTTAAAGGCCCTTGATCCTATCCGAGCTGGCCAAGTGGGGGAGTATTGTGTCTCGACGTAATCTTGCTCGACCTAGTCCTTTCCGCCTCTTTCAAATCCCATCTTCGAAGCAGATAGAACCCTTCGCCCACTCTTACCTGACACTTTCCCGTTGAAGGGGCTCACAGCCTCAGTGAAAAGTGTGAAGCTCGAAAACTTATATCAACGCGAGGACCTTGGAATGTGTTTTCCTCAGTTTTCTGTGCCACGTTGATGAATAAAAATCAGTGTATGGAATTTGCCAAAGCTAGACCTTTTTATTACCGATGCCATGGAAATTTAATGGAAACGTTTGTTCGTACATTAAATTGTATAACTTGAGTATTTTTCCTAGTTACGAAAATGGTATCACCGAAAATTCGATTGATAAATTGGCTTAAGTGGTGGGTCTTTGTGTGCATATTTACCGTGTTCAATCCAATCTAGTACTTGTCTCTAGGTAATGACTTATTCAGTAATGAATAGGGCATAGTGTTTCCATACGATGACATGGAACCAATCTTTTATTATTACGTGGTATCTTTTTCTGCACAGAAACTGCCGAAGATCATGTTGAAAAGTGAAAAATACGCTAATTTTTCTCATCAAAATCAAATTGAAGCTTTTTCAAATGGTCAGAATACCGCGGTGGGAAGCGTTGTAGTACACCATAAAAGTTTCCATTTTTTTGCGTAGGTGTAGGCGTTTATGTTCTTTTTAACTCCGCAGTATCCTTAACAATGTATGGATATGTTCAATTGTAACGAGGTGTTATTTATTTTAGCCCTGATATTGAGGAAAAACAGGCCAAAAACTAACGTTTATTCTGGTTTTTCAGCATGGCTTGTGCAGCTTTTGACTTTGAAGAGAGATGCTTCAGCAACTGCAAAGATTGGTCCCTTACCTTCGTATGTAAATACTTTGCGTTACTGAATATTTGAGTAAAATTGAAGTATGAAATATGCGAAGTCATGTCTCAAAGTTTTTCGGTTACCTTTCCACGGCGTTAGTGAAAAAATAGAAATATGCGTTCATATATTCTTTACAGCAAATGCTTAAATTTTCAGTGCATTATTACTTAGTGTTATCATACGTAGCAAGAGTACCAGTCACTGTCATTACCTATGCGTAACGCTTTCCTCCGTAGTGTTTATCCCTCATGACTGCACAGATCCATTCCTTCCAAAAAGTAAATGGTGAAAACTTGGGTTCCCAAGTGCCCACGTAAATCTAAGAAAGGGGATAATGGCGACGCTTTTCCGCCGAAGTAGTGCACCCCTGTTAAGACTCGTCAAAAAGCCTTACAAGCGTGCCTGTCGTGTCTTTCTCCCGCACAGGTACCTGGAGCTGCAGTCAAGTGGACGAAAAGACGAGATCCGACTCCACTACACCACGCACGACCGCAGCGTTCGAGTCGAGAGTTTCCCCTTCCGGCTGGCGGACAATGCGTGGCATAAGGTAATTCTACCGCCCACTCCCCCTCGTTTCCCGTGGTGCATATTAAACATTTCAAAGGATGATTCAATCTTTGTTGGCTCAGCTTTTTGGAATATCGTCACTTGCTTGACTTAAACCAATCGCACTTTATGGCATTCCAAAGTAATGCTGGCAGCATTTCTTATTGCTGAATTGCTTCCTTATCATATGAGACTACGTAAGGAATACCTTGATAACTAACAGTTCGTGGCTTCCAGCTGGATAAGCTCATCAATTCATGGAGAAATTAAAAAAAATTACATCCTTGGAAATTATAATGGGGTAATTATGACGACGTCAGAGAGCCATAGTTTCCCACAAAACGTTTATATACCCCAACCGATTAAGTAAACTGTGAAGGAATTTCTTAGTCACCATTACTCCCATTATCACTTCAAAAGATGCGCTTGTCTGATTGCCTCAAGTTTCCTCAATAAAGAATAGCAAAAGGAAAGTTGTGGGAAAAAACATGGAAAACAAGTCCCAAGAAGATATTTGGGATGAATTTTGTATAATTTAGTGTTTTCAGAAGACTACTATCTAGATATATTAAATGATGAATGAATTTATCATGCTTATTTCCCCTCTTATGCTCTCTTTTTTGGAAAATGACTATCCAAAATTGCTAATTTAATGGAATTCAATCGGTGCAAAAATATTTATGTGTATAATACCAGAAATTATAAATATTTAAATTTATATCGCACTCCCTGATTATTATCAGGTAATTCCAATGAAACACGCAGGTCTCCATCTTGCATTTCAAGTCCATTTCCGTGAAGCAGTTTTAGAGCACAATGTGGTCACCTCCGCGCATTACATAGAGTCGAATACAGCTTTTAAGGTTGAGGAAACATCCTGGTCCTAACATTTCTGGAATTCCCTCCAATAGCGTGCATTATGTATTTCCTCAAAATTTTCTTGAGAGGCGAGGGATTTTTTTCCACGAATCACTCTTTGCGCATGCATAATGAATGGAGGGGGATTTTAAATACCGAATATCTTTGTCCATAAGTGCTCAATTGGAAAGCTAAATAGCTTCCCGGTTTGTGATTTTCATTTACTAATTCTCTGGCATACTGTTTTCATGATTAATTGCTGAAATTGAGACCATTTTTATTATTTGCTGACGAAATCGTGTGAGAGTCCTTAATTATTGATTGCAATCACCACTACCATGTCAGTCGTCTGGATCGATGTTGGAACCAACTATCTCAAGGTGAAGTGCATTTAGAAAGTTATCTCTTCGCCTACATGTTCGATTCTTTCACTTTTAGGTTGTGACTATTGTTGTTGCGAGGTAAAAGTTTTATTTATTTTTTTCATTCAAAAACTAAAATTTTTTTCTGAAAACGCATTTGTCTATTTGAAAGTTTTTAATTGATATGAACCCGTTGAGATGCCTTGAAATTAAATTCATTACTTTTAAATGAGAATACTTATGTACTCAAAGATTTAAAATAGGGAATAAGCTAATCAAATATCCCAGCTAATCCAGGAATCAGAGTGTTATAATACGTCATATTTCTTAACATGTCTGATGAAAAATTTCATTTTCGAAGATAAGCACGGTTTACATTTCTATTTTAAGAACCCAGATGATATTCCTCTTTTTTGTGACTCTCCGCAGGTAGCTGTTTCCGTGAGCGGGCCTCAAGTGGACCTTCTAGTCGACTGTCACCGTCTTTACCGGAGGCTGATCCGGCCGCCCGACCGCAACTTCACTGCCGAAGCGGCCGCCCCCGTGCCCACCACCGCTTCCCCCTCCTCCTCCTCCTCCACCCCCTCTCCCGATTCGTCCACCCCGTCGCCACCCCCGCAGCTCTCGCTATGGCTGGGCCAACGCAACGACAAGCACTCACTTTTCAAGGTTCGTCATCGCAATGCATCCCCATCCTAATAATGCATAATTCCCCCGACCTGTGTGGATCAAGCTCCCACCATCCGAATTGCCAAGATATCTCACAAATTAGGGTCAATAAACTACTGCCGTATACATTTATGTACCTATCAATGGCTACTTAAATTTATAAATAAAGATAGTGATACCAAAATTAGTATCGTTACAGAGCCTTCTCTTTGGATTGCGATCCACCTGCTTAAAAGATAGAGGATAAGCACGCGGTATCTTCAATTTATTACTAATAGGCTTTTTTGTTTCTCTTACGTGTAAGATTTATTCTTTCTGGGCTTCCTGCTGCCGTATATATTTGCTCCCTACGCTATACCTTGGATTTTTTTATATATACCATGTTTAAGTATTGCTGAAAAAGGCTATCCAAAAATAAGAGGAATCCAAACCAGTTATTTTTATCAGAATTATCATGAAAATTCCATTTTCTTTATCACAAATTTTAACCCCAGTGTATACTTCAATTCCTTGTGTAAAAGTTTGTAACACCTAATTTTGAGTGGTTTGTTTTGGTTTTGGTGTGACGTAATTCAAGCAATAATATGCAGCAGAGGTGGAGTGAGGTAATTGTTGTGATTGTTGATGGTGCGGGGGGAAGTGAAAAGAGAGGAGTCGGATTGTGATAGTTATGGCGGACGTGTTTTCCCTTGCTCCCGAGTTTGTATCATTTAAAGTTTAATAAAATATTTGTAAGTGACGTGAAAAAAAGAGTAATTAAATGAAACGTTACAAGTTGGATTCAATTAAATTAAATTTAGGGCATATCGACGATTAGGCGATATCTCCTGTTTTTGAGTTGCCTATTAGTAGCTGGTAAGTTGTATTCTTTAATTAGTTTTATTCTTTTCAATCTCAAAAATCAATTTTGATCATGATACCTGGTGCTGAAATTCACTAAGTTTCGTTCTCTGGTACTACTCTTCTTCGGTTGCGTAGTCAGTTTGCATTTTTTATTTCTCCGAGGGAGGTTTGTATAATGGATATTGGGCGATAGTTTCTATGTTGTCGGCTAGATGTGCTTTAGAATAAGTATTCACATGGCTGCGTCAGCTCCCCATTTAAATAATACTAATATCCGTTTTTGTTACTTGAACTACGAATTGAAATGTATTTTCATCTACATTTTTTTCAACAGTAAAGAGTTTTGAATCAAAACTATCTTCGGAAATTAGTTTTTCGTCATTCATCTCTTATTCCATAGCAAAAATATTATACGCTCAACAAAATTCGGCAACTTTTCGTTTAAGATATTCGTCTTCATCGTGGTCATTTTTCAATTCTTTTCGTAGCACTGTATTTGAACGATACGACCAGTTTCATCGCGTTGTGGCATCTTCAGGTATATTGGTAGTTTAAGATCCAAATAAAATCTTCAATGGTCATTATTTGAATTGCTCGTTCGTATCGAAGTTTGAATAACGAATCTGCCACAAGACGTCTCAAAATGGAGGAACCAGTCGTATAGTTAAATAAAATATTTTGAGAAGTGCTAAACTGTGATAATGTATGTCAAAATATACACTCTATTCGTATTCTCAGATAGGAATTAGTGTTCGCTAGAGAATCGTTCATGAGAACTATATTGCGCAATTTTACGTTTTGGTGCCCAAAGCGTTAAATCACTAATAACTTCCCAAAATATTTCGAAAGAACTAAATAGATGTCACTCGATATCCTGCTACTTTCTGGAAAGCAAAAAATTGCTATTCCTTAAACGTCTCCAAACGAAATCTTTAATTTTACCATTGTGTTTTAGACAAAGATGGCATAATTTGGATATCTTAGTACTTGGAAATTATAACAAACAAACAATTCCGCACATGCATAGTTTATCACTGAACTAATAGTCGTATCTTTACTTCATCAGCCATCATTGTTGGTTGATCAGGCAACTAATGCCATTTTGAGATGCATTATATTATTTATGTCTTCTTGTGGCATGTTGTATTGTATGTAAATAACTTTATATATTGACAAAATTTATTAAATACAATGATAAAAAATATTAAACTGAAATTGTGAAACTTTCGGCCAGGAACAAAATCTTTTAAAAAATTTCATGATGATAAAAAGCATCTAGAAATATTCTCGTGATTGAAATTACGTTTTATCCTTTTTCTCGGGTCTACGGCGATAGCAGAATCAAAAGCAGACCTGAGGAAAATGATGAAGCAGGAGATCCTTATCATTGTACTAATGATGGTCGTCAATGATGGGAGGGAGTGAGACCTTTGATTTTGACGCGGTTTCTGACTTACGGGCATCCATACAGAAGAGGCGACTCGGTTATTAGTTCAGTAAGGTAGGCATAGGTTTTCTATCTTTAATCTTTTCGTTAATTATGATGGTTTTTTTCTTATTGAATGTTTAAAATTAGCAGGAAGAGTGCGGCCTCTATTACTTACATGTGGTAGCATTCTAGTAATAATTGAGACAGCTGTAGTAATTTTCCACACTTTTTTTCAATCTCGCTCGACCGGTTTCAATGCTTACGCATCATTCTCAAGAGCTGTCTCTGAGACTCTCCGGTTAAGTAAGATTAAAAAAGCTTGGAAAATTACTAAAGCTGTCTCAATTATTACTATCTATGGACTTCCACAAAGTCAACTAGTCGAAAATCAGTCTGATTGGTAGCATTCTGTCATTTGGAGGTCATTAACCCCATTCCAAAAAGTTATTTTACGTCTTCTTTGTATTGTTCCGTATGGAAAGTAAGTCACCTTAGCATTGCGGGTTTAAGAAAAAAAGTAGCTTATCGATCGAGCTTACCGTAAAATTAACTTTGATGAAGATGAACATTGTCGACCTCTGAAAAAAAAAGTAATCAGCTAAAATATTAAATTTTGAATGCTTCTCCTGGTGGTGTATTCATAACGTGAAATTATATCGTATCATTTCTTAATTGTCCAAAATTTTTATCTCAGGTTCAAAGTTAGCTTTCTTCGATTAAATATTGCGAGTTAAAGATGATCTAGTCGAATATAACCGTGGTATTTTTTATTAATGGGCGTGATTACTTCTAAAATCTTGCAAGGCTTTTTCATAGATTTTTTCTCCGTTTGCTATAAGTCCGGAATATGTGAAAATAACTTTTCATCAAATAAAAGCGCTCAACGGCGGAAATTAAATCGTAAGTCGTTTCCGCTACTTCGAAATTTTTATTTTCGAAATGGAATATTGTTTGGTCGACCCTGAACCTGATGCTGAATTTCGGTATCAGTGCTTTTTCTCTTTGACTATTTGATTTTAAGGATAATATGAGTGGGTTAATTTCCAATACCTTTACTCCCCTCAATTCTATTGTGGATGTGAAAATATACATAATAACTGAAAATTTGGCTGTTTTTATGTTAAACTCGGGGGCGAGAATTATCGCGAAAGCTCTGAAAATCTTAAATCTTTCGGCCAGCCTGGAGAATATATCATTAATGGGCAATCTGCAAATTCGATGAATTTTGAAACTCTGTAAAATTAATTAAGGCTAATCTTATGGGGAAATACAAATTGAAGTTATAGTACAAATCTAATCATAAACTGATTCCTGAAACTGATTCCATGAAATGATTGATATCCTCTAGGCTCTTACTAATATTGACTTTTACTGCGTCAGAACGCTTCAAAAGTGAGACATTGCGGAGTAGAACGCGAAATTAGTTCTCGCTACTCAAATGTGAATGTGGACGCACTTTAATAATGTGCTTTAAGGGTTGTACTGGTCTTTTCTCTACCTGTCTTCAAATACTTAAAAATCCACCTTCGTCAAGATTTTTTCATTGGAAGGGAATTATAAAACCTGCTTGTACTGAGTATTGTGAGCTTATCTAACACATTTAATTTTGGCACTTTTTTTCCTATTGTGCCATTTAATATTATTTTTAACTGTTTATTTTTATGGAAATGATTGTAGATCCAATGTACTTAGAAATCCACTCTCATAATTGGACTAGCCAATAAAACATTGCTCATTCGGTAAAATCTGCGAAAATATTATTTAAAAAATAGCTTTCTACGAGTAGTATGCACTATCTCATTGTCGTTGTATCACTACTCTGAACGTCTAGTGAAATAGCTGTGCATTGAAAATTTAATGTAAACAATTCGTCTTTGTAGCCTCTCCATTTGTTTTATCTCATAGACTTTCGGTAAAAGATTGCGCCCGCTACAGAAGCAATAAGAAATGTAGAGTATAAAGGAGGGGAATTTGAAGTATGGGCTATATATATGCACATGTAGAGTGAGAAACTAAATGTCTTTGACTGGCAGTAGATGAAATAATTTGAGATAAGCATAGTTTGATAATTTTGATGATAATACGTGAATTATTTTCTCTTTACGAGAGAGTCAACTCAGCATTGTAATAACTTCCAAGCCCTAAGGGCACCCGCGCACTGGCAACTTTTACAAATCAACTATTTAGTTGCTTTGAGGGAGTCCCAATTGGCAGTTGCGGCAACTAAAAAGTCACGGGGCCACAGTCAATGCCATGTGTTTCATTTGAACTTCCACAAAGCAACTAAATAGTTGCTTTGTAAAAGTTGCCAGTGCGCGGGTGCCCTAAATATCATTACCGCACCGTGCACGTTCATTCCGGTTGTATTGTTAACTAAATGGGCATATTTGCTGATCGCTGTATTTTCCCGTCCTTGGTTAGTGACATTATCAACTGGTTTTAATTAATATTTGCCAAATCATTGCATGTAGGAGATTGCCTAATTTACGACAGGCAACATGATTAAGATGAAAAGGAAGCACTGAAATCAAATTAAGCGGAGAATTTATTCCATTTTCACCGACACTCAATGGCTCGTATATGCGAAATTTTCTAATGGTTGGTGGGAAGCAGTGAGATGGAAAAAAGCCCTTCCGATTCCATTTACTTCACACTCTAGTCAAAACCCTTGCATGCAAATAGAATGAACGATTCTATTTTCTTTAAATTTATTTCAATATTGAGTCACATTTGTTCGGCTTGGCCAGATCTCCAGTTCCTTCAATATTGCTGAAAGAATTGCGAGTAAAGGGAAATATTAGCTCGATGGCTTTGAAATGTTCATTCATAATTTTATCGCTACAAGCATGGCAAAAAGGGAATGTGTATGACATATGTTCATCATGCTACTAAGTCTCATAGAATAGACAACTTTCTCACGAATCCAAAAATATAAGCCAAAACTCTCCTAGTATTCCACAAACATCATAAAATGCTACTTAAAATTTCTGGAATATCACTAAAGTCACGTGACCTCAAACGCCCTCTGAGGTCATCGCAAGATGCACCATTCACTTCGCTGGAATTGTAGCTTGGAGATTAGAGCCTTGATTACAAGATATCGAAATAAAAATCATTGTCGTGCTTTTTAGTAGTTCCTATGAGAACAAATTGACTTAAGAGGGATTTAAGAAGGCACAATACGACAGTTTACTTTCGGTGGACTCCCTTATGGCTGCTGATTTCCTGTAAAACACTGATTGCTTCGTAACTACCGCGATGCGTGGAATAGAAGCAAGCAGGTAAATAATTATGCGATTAATAAAAATTAGATTACGAACGTTTTTAAATATTTATAAATGCCCGTTAAGATTTGATAGATCCATTATTAGCTGTAAATCTATCTATGTATTTACTTAGTAACCTAGCATGCGGAACTTTTTAGTTTGCGGATAGTTTTCCCCAATCGGCCGGAGTTGAGATCCAAATTATAAAAAAGTATTTTATAGACAGAAATCAGTGTCCAGTGCTACTTACGCTGTATTTATTCGAGTTCCTGTTTTTGAACCGAAACCCACTCCAAAAAAGAGTCGAAATTTTAGGTTACGCGTTGACATGCAGCAAACGTTATGGGCATCACAGTAACAAATATTAGTTTACCTTGCCAAAAGCATCATATTCCTTATTTTTCCCCGTGGTTTAATCGTAATCAGTATTTCTCGTGAATAGCCACCTTCCTTTATATTTAGTCCTACAATGGGTAGACTGTTAATTTCATCTCTAGGGTTGTTTACAAAGTAAAATGAGGGATACATGCTAAATTTGGTGGCCGTCCGAGAAAAACTGGAGATTCGATAAAACTCTACGGTAACCCTGATTCAAGAGTGTACTTACGTTGAGAAATATTCTGTGGACAATGTAGAGAAAGTATTTAACTCCATTCTGTTGGTCATCAACCACTTTCTTCTCTTAATTTTGTGCTTTGGGGCACAAGCAAAAACCTTCTCCGGCGAGGAAATAGAGGTACTTGAGTGACGGTGCACTTTACGTAATTTATATGGTGTTCCCACGTTTTCCTATTGAATATCCATGCTACAATACTCTAATTCCATTATGTGAAGAGTGTAACGTAGATCACAATCCTCAATCAACTTATTTTCATGTAATCTTTCCAAATATCCCCAAAAATCCCTTTCTTTGTTTCAACCCAACGCCTTGGCAACTCAACGCCTTGGCGACCCAACATATTCACAAGCTGCAGTTTGACGTTAAAACAGCAAATTATTTTCTCCAAATTTGCGTTTGAGCCCCTGAATAGACCGATTTTCTATCCACTTCCTCAGCAGTGGATACCGTGCCGTGACGTCACGCTCCGACGACGTCGTGTTTTCAAGCGGCCGATGAAGATTAATTTTAGAAGACTCATAAATCAGCTAAAAAACATTAATCCGCGAAATTTTTGGCTAGTACATTTGAGGTATGAACCTTCCTATTCTAGTACTTTTAAAAAATTGTGCATGTTCCCCAATGTGGATTCTATCGTGGCATTTACAGCATAAAATAAATAATTATTATTTTTTTTTCTTTTTTCTCTTCTTATCTTGACCTTGTTTAATATATATTATAACATCCAGGAAATATTATAACATAAAATAAATAATAAAAATGCATATTTTATTAGTTTTACATTTTAACCTATTGTTAGCTCCTTACCGCAGTTCGTCGTTTTTTCTGAAAATCGCTAAAAGTATCTATAAGGGAAAAATATTGCCTCAAATGTTAAGGGCTATCTTTCCTTTCATGGTTTACCCTAAATTAATTTTGCTGCGCGGGATAAATTAATCTTAGAGACGGTAGGAATCGGCGAATTTTTCTGCTAATAAAATTTTGAAATATATTTTTCAAGATAGCAATGGGTACTATTATTTAAGACAAGCCAGCGACGCGACGTACCTTACGATGAATCGCAAGGGCACATTAAGTGCGAAAATCGACCGTGAAAAAAATCATTCGCCCTGACGAGGAGCCGAAACCGAATCTATCGAATTCGCACGCGCGCATCCGGCGCAAGTAATTCATTTGCCGTGAAAGCCTCAGATATTTCATGACCGAGATTTTCTTCACGGTCACAACTATCCCCAATAGGTCCTTAGTACACTCGTTGAGTCCGCGATGATTTTGCGCGTTTTCCTCCTTTTCTCTAAGACAAAGACTGCTGTGTTTGATGTCGTGTTTAGTAGTGTTTTTCCTTTTTTCTCTGTCCTGCCCGGGCGCAGGGGGCACTGGAGGAGGTTCGCCTCGTGGCTGGACCGCACGGATACCTCTCCCAGTGCCCTGGACTAGACGCAGGCTGCCCCACTTGCGGCGAGTTCTCCTTCCTCAGATCCACGGTGGACGCGCTCCGTCGACACCTGCGCGAGCTCACGGAGCGGCTGGCCGCGGCTGAGTCGCGCGTCTCACGCCTCGAAGGCTGCGACTGCCACAAATCCTGTCGCGGCGACAATGGAACTGTCCACGCGGACGGCGCAACGTGGCAGCGGGGCTGCGACCTCTGCGCCTGCACGGTGAGTACCTTGGTATTGATAATTAACCCTTTTAGTGCCAGCCTATTTCGCCCAATATGCTGAAGAAGCCTAATATGCATTTTTAGAAATTATTTTTTTTTTATTTGCTCCCAAAACTTACGGGTATGTTAAGGCATTACAGATACTAAAAAGTAGTTACCGAAGCTGCATGAAAAATAAAAAAGTAAATGGCGTGAGTGTAAAAAAAACCCGGCCGATGGATCGGGCCCCTGGCACTAAAGGGTTGAAATAAATTTGTTGAGACCGTATCCCATAAGGGGGCTCTAATCATCGGGGTTCGACGATCGTGAGCTATTCTTATGCTTGGAAGGGACATACCACAAAAAATGTATTTTAAGGACTTTTTTTGCCGATTAATAGACCTGGTGAACCTTATCTTGGGTCTCTAATGAGTCCTTTTCAATCTTCTTACAGCATGGCGAGGTACAATGTCGCCCTGTACAGTGCCCGGCTGTGGCGTGTAAGAATCCAGTCTACGACCCAAACGACTGCTGCCCCAGCTGCCTCAGTAAGTCTCCCGGTCTATACTATGAGCCGCTAATGCCCTAATGACGAGAAATTAATGATAATTTACACAAATCCATGCCGAAATCTATTTGAAATACCGTTTTTGACTAGATTTATTCTTAAAAAAGCGTGTGAGTAGATGCTTTTCCAGCTGAATACGGTGTTCATACTTGTTAATACAGTAATTTTTAAGCTGCATTTTAGTTTTAGCCACGGCGTTCACTAAATTAAATAATAATAATTAATAAATAATTAATAATAATGATTCATAATATTAATATTGTTAATAAATCTTATTTGTTTTCCGTAATTGTGCTATTCTAATTGAGTGCAATTCCCGTAGAACTGCTTAAGTCTAAACTGATTATTTTAAGTTAGTTCTTTTATTCTCCAATGTTACTTAATTATTGTAATCAAGAGATGCAGCGAAATAGTTTGTGGTTTTTTTTTTTGTTATATGTACATACCAACGAATATTTTATGAAGTTATTATTGATAATGGCATTTAACCACTCAGGGACTTTGGGATCTGCATCTTAAGAATTTTACTTCTGGTTTCAAATAAATTGCTGATCCCATGGATAACTGGTATTCTGATACTAATATATTGATTTTTCCCGAGAAACCTTAATGCTTGGCAATTAAATTTTCGAATTCGCAGATATGATAATGGTGCTCATGCATATTATCCTCTTATTTTATAAAATTCGCCTTGTTGAAGAATGTTAACGTAATTGGGGATCCGTGGCTGGAAAACTTGATTCTAATTTCTCGAAACATAACTTCACCCTGTTTGTTCTCTGTCTTTACTTTCCACTACGGTAGAAATTTTGAATGACCTTTGTAATGACCCCCTTAAATTTAAAAACGGTTTATTAATTATGTTGGTTCAAAAATGTCGTGACTGAACTACAATAGCCTCAAAATTAAGGAGTCCCACGAGTCTTATTTTCACCATACATTTTTGTGGAAAGTTATATTAATTTATAATTTTAAAAATTGAAATCGTCATTAAAAGTATTGGCATCATATATTTTTAAACGTCTTTTTATAATATATTAGGTAAGCCACTTGATATACGGGGTAAAAAGTTTGCTTCTAAGCATTGGTCACCATTTTAATTAGAAATGTACGCATTTTACGAGTCGTGTATGTTATATGCCACGTAATCACAAAATTCATTTTATTTTTTTTTTTATTTTTTCTTCTTGATTGGATTACTATTTTTTGTCCAAATTAATCTCAATTTTAACGTAAATAAATTAAGGTAAAGTTGGTCTTCAAAATGGTAAAGAAAATTTGTCTCCATCAGACAATCAATGCCGTTATTTTTTGTTTCCCGTATGATTAATTTTAATTTTATACTTTTAATTTTTCTGGAGTATTTCTCTCTCCCACTGTGTTGTTTGATTTGGTATTTCAAGTATCTCATGTTCACTTTTTGTTTTGTCTTACAATGTTTACGTTGGCTACAAATCCTTTTTAGTTAAAGTATTTGGGCAGTTATGATTTTTTAGTCTATTCTTCTAGGAGTCAAAAATATAACTGACACTTTCTAGACGTTGCCATCTCCTAGACAAAATGTCTTTAATACAGGCAGTAAGTTAGAAATAAAATTAGAAACCAGTGCAATTTAATTGATAGCTGTATAACAAAAAGCTTTTGTTTAAATTACATCACAGCAATGTTTTAGTGATGTCAAAATGGAAAGAAGTTAAAAAGAATACTTCACCCTAGAAAATTTCAAAGAATTATAAGTTTCCAGATTGGTGATTACGTAGTTATGGTAGAGCGGCGAAAACCCCTTTATATTTAAATTCCTCATTGAAGGCTCATTGGACTCTCCTCGGAGTAACATTTCACCATTCAGCCATGATGGCGATGGATAACGCGCACACTCGCAGATAAAGGACGTAGCAAGCGAGGGGGTTCAAATCCCCCGGAAATATTTGGAAGATAGCGACCAATTCCCAAAAAGTTATTTTTCAGTTTTCCTGTAAAGCTTGCTCTGGGAGTAACTTTGATCTCCCGTATCTACCGACTTGCTAACCTGGAAACTTGTGTTTCTTTGGAAGTTTCTAGGGTGTATTTTTTACGATTTCTTTCCATTTTGACGTCAAAGCTACGTTATTTCGATGAAATTTTGATATAAAAAATATTTACTTTTTTACGGCCTTCAATGATATGGCAGTGGTTTATGATTTGAGTACAAACATCCTGCTTGTATACTCAAAATATTTTGTAATGGAAGTGGCTGCGTTATGGAAATATTGACTAAATTTAAGACGCCTGAATGAGTAGTGACAAAATGTTAGAATGTTCAAATAATGTTTCTTAACCTCTTCTAATCCAGAGCTGCTTCTGGTAGAAACTAAATTTCAACATCTCTCATTATAAAAAAGTGAAACTTTTCTACTCAATCATAATTATTGTGAAAGTTACATATTTCTCCATTAAACTTTACTGCACTAAAGAAAAGATAGTTTAAATCTTTCCTGAATAGAGCTGAAAATATATACATTTTTGGTGTTACTTAGAAGCAATATTGGGTTATAATGGGTTAACAAATCCGTGATTCTCGATCTTTCTCTGCTGTGGACTCAACGAGGAAATTCTCTGTCTTTTCTCTCTCTCCCCCTTTTCCGACTCCCCTGTTGCTTCCTTTTCCCTTTCACTCTTCCCATCCTCTTCAATTGATTTTCACACCCTCCTCGACCCTTATTGTCCCTTCCGCCCCTCATTCACAAATCCACCGCTCTTAAACTCTCTCTCTCTCTCTTATCTTCCAACTTCCGTCCCGGTTCACGCGCCGGCCCTCGCACCACCCTGTGTGCCCCAAAACCTAACTCTGCGTCCTTCCGTCGCTTACCCTCTTTGTGTGCTTCCAAAATTTATTTGTCCTTCCCTTCCTGCCTGGAACCGTTCATACATCTTCACCGCTCGTAAACGCAAAATTGTTTCTTCATTTCCTCTCCTTAATCTCTTTTCTCTTGCGTTCCATTTCTCCAATACGCTCCTCCTGGCTCAATCGCTTTCCTTTTTTCTGTAATGCATTCCCACTCTTCTCCGATTCCGTTGTCGTAACCTTCGCTTTTCACCCCTGTTACCCGTTTCTATTACGATCTAACTCTTACTTTCGATTTCCTCTGTCTGACATTCCTGCTTATCCATCTTTTTCTTCTTTGACCCTTTATATACTCTTACCCTCATTTCGATTTTTTTCTCTCGATCTCCCAAATCCTCTCCTCCAATATGTTCCTCCCGACTCCATCAACTTTCTTATTTCTGACATACATTCCCTTTCTCTTTTCCTTTCCCGTAACCTTCACCTTTGTGATACTCCTCTTTATCCTTTTTTACTCATTCCTTAATACCCTTGCCCTCACTTTGATTTTCTTCTCTCAAATCTCCTCTATATAAATCTATCTTTCCTTCTTCGGTCCTTCTTCTGACCCGACTTCCTTCCTCGATTTCCTCTTCCTGATATTCCTCCTTATCCTTCTTTTCCTCTGATTTCTTTATACTAATACCCTAACTCCGATTTTCCTCTCTGAACCTCCTCAAAATATATATGTCCTCTCCCCACTCCTTTGGCCATTCCCCCTCTCTCCTTCTCTACTCCCCCTCCCCCGTCCCTCCTCACCTCTCGCCCCATTGGTTTGAATAGAGCAGTGCTACCTGCGGGGCGTCCTCTATGACCACGGCGAAATGGTGAACTTGCGGCAGTGCGTCGAGTGTGAGTGTCGGGACGGCTCCATGCACTGCAAGAGGATCGACCCGGAGACCATGTGCCCGCCGCTGACGTGCGCCCCCCGAGACCAGTTCACCGTGCCGGGCGAGTGCTGCAAGTTTTGTCCAGGTAAAGCCATCGAAGCGAGGACGACACCGCCCGCCCACTAAAGACATCATCATCAACTTCCATTCCGACGACACGATACAATCCAACCATCCGTCCAACGATAGAAATGCACGAAAAGATCAACGCATTCCGAACGCCAGCATATAAGGGAAACGTGAGCGCGGTTTCAATTCTCACTCTCTGTCTCTCCTTGTCATTCCTTGCTAACCCCCTCTTCTCGTTTGCACTCACTTCATGTGTGTGTCCCATATATGCATGCGTGTATGTATTCAAGGTATGTCATATTGTGGCCTGTGTCTTGTCTTCTGGGGATTGGCGTCATAGGGTTGTATACCAGTGATAGACTGCCTGCAGTTAACAGGAGAAGAAAAAAATGAAAGGTTCGTCGGGCATCGAATTTAAGGTCATTATACCAAAAAGAACTCATTATATCTCAAGTAAATTTTATTCAACCGACCCAGATTTCAGCAAGGTATTGTCATATTCAAGGTGTGTTGATCACTGTGGTAATAATTTGCGAGAGCCGTTCATTTTGTAATATTAGAAGCCATTCATTTTCAAAAATGTCCCCAGAAATCTTAAAACTTTTACTTGACTATGCGGATGAGCAACTTCATTTTGAAAGTGTAGTCTGCCATCATCTTCAGGGTGAAACTTCGACATACCAGTTCACATTCGCACCGCTCGGTCCTCTGAAACGCTTACTTAAAGTAGCGACAAAGCATCATCGTAATTTACTTAGTGTGTAAATACACCAGGATATTTTATTCCCCATTAATCACAGGTTAATATTGTTTTAATACTTCTAAGATCGATCATCCTGTCGTAATAAAAGCATTTTTAAATATTTACCTTTTGTCTGATGTCTTTCTTATATTTTATCTCTTTTTTCAATTAGGTTTTATACAAATCACTCTCATATTTTCTGTATTTTTACTCCATTAAACCGTTTGCTTCTCTAAATGATGTGTATTTGAATTAGCAAGTTAACTTTTACCATCCAATTCCAATGCACATGAAGTGAAAACATTTACAAGATGGTACATACAATGCCAACTTTTACTTTCAGCAGTTGCAAAAAAAAGAGCGTCACGTAGCAAGACTACTCTGCGTAATTCTTAATCGCGAGCTACATTTTGTGCGTTACATGCATAATGAACTTATTTATGGTGTCAGCCTCTACGATATTATTAAATAACCTTTTCATATTTAATCTTGTTGATACGTGAACATAATAAGGCCAGCGTAGGCATAAATGTTTTATGTATTTTACGAATGTCAATTTGTTAATATTCTCCCACTATTAGCTCACAGTCGTTTACACGCCACCTTATTATTTGCATATCTACCAGAAAAAAATCTATTCAACGAGTGCCAGTATTAATATTTGGAGTAAAATAGGAAAGCATATCATGAATGGAAAAGCCTTACTAATTGCCTCTTCATTTCCATTGCGAGACCAGAAATACATTTGACATTTATTTAAGATTTCTATCTAATCGGCCTTGAGGGGTAAGCGATATTTCCAAGAAGCCAGTTTTCCCTTTTCTCCCACGCTCAGTCATACGAGTCAGTTTGTGTTACTGTTAGCACCTTAAAATATTATGAATTTGTTACCTCTAAACTCCCCAGACCTCGAATCTTATGAATTCCCAAGGGTGTCGATTTGGCTCAAGGTCAAGAACTTACCCTACCGCACGACCAGGTCTCCGGAATGGGCAAAAATTCGATTTACCTCCCCTCCTTCCCATGTTTCTTTTTCCAAGACGTAATCGCATCATCTCAATTCCCCTCCTCCCAATATTTATGACGTGCCCCCTCCACACCGGCCCACCTGCTACCTTGTGTACATATGTTCATGTATATATGTACGTTATGTGCAATATATCTGTCCGCAGGATGCATGCGGATTAAAAAAAAGAATTTTAATGCCACGCGTGACTTTTGCATGTTGCTGACTAATAGTCCCACGAACCTGCACGAAAGGAGGCCAGACCCTCCATTCATGAGGCAAAGCGGCCTAAAAATTCTCGACTCGAGCGGAGGGGACTCCACTTCCCCCCTTATCCCTGTTCCTCCCTCCCTTCCCCGCTTTTCTCCCGCGTCATATACGAGTCCTCCCCGCTCTTCCTCGATTTCCGCTCCGAGAATTTTTCCCAGGGTATCTGCCGGTCGGAAAAATTCGTGAAGTGGTGAAAATCGTGGAAGTTAATCATACCGTGGCAAAGATGCAGTTGGCAACTTAGAGGAAAATGATCTAATTTCCGGTAATATAAAGGGGATGATTATTTCGCAAAATCTTAGAAATAAAAATAGGAGCCGAAACCATTAATTTATTAACGCGAAATCATCTGTCTCATATTGTTTATCCATGTTTATTTGCAGTTAGTTAACGAGATTCAATGAATCGAGGTCAGCTAAGAAAATTTACTTTAATATATTGCGAATGATACCCGCGCTTGTAAGGTATGACTTGAAATCCGTTTTTCATTTCGCAAAAAAACTTATGAATTGGAGTTTACCATAGCAAGATTATATCAGTCAGTGTTCCTCTAAGATTTTTTTCACAACGACAAAATGTATAAATAATTTGAATTGTCTAGAATTCGAACTACATCATTTCTATGCAATGAAATGAATGGCCCTATTGGCCTTCAATTGAAAAAATGTTTTGTCTTGAAAATTCTGAAATTCTTTTCCATAAATATTTACACGGAGAGTGGCCACTCATCTGGAAAACCTGGAAAGTAAACGAATTTCTGCGTGCCCTAAAAGTTAGGAGATGTCAGGGAAATATTTAAAAACTATATAATATATAAAAACTATTTATATACTAAAGTTTAAGCCATCTGGTTAAGATATCCTCTTATGCATTACTATATTCTATATTTGAACAACACATTCTTAACGTGTCGCTATTCGGCGATGTCTCAAAACTTTTTAAATTCATTTTTACATCTTGAATTTACTTTATTTGTGTGAACGCAAATATTAATATTCATAGGGAAAGTTGTAGCCCAGTGGGTAGAGCGGTTGGTTGCTGACTGAAAGGCACTGGGTTCAAATCCCAGGTGAAGCTATGGGAAATCTCTAAGCAGAAATTTTCGAAGGAAAAGAAACTGGCCCTGAATATGTGCATTCAAAAGCCACGGTTTAGCGTGACGTGAGCTCCACCCTTACCTATACATATCAAACTTTGGGCAGAAAAGGAAACAAGATTGGGTTAACAATTTGACTGAACTTGAAATATGAATATTCTTTGAAATAATTACTAATAAACATTCTGGATATGACGTAATGATTCTGGAAATTCTGCAAAAGATACTGAATATCATTCTAATATTTGAGTTGCCGCCCTGACCATTTACTCCCCTTTTCGCTTTGACGACGCTCCCTTTCCGTCCGCAGCGCCTGTGCCATGTTCGTCGGAATAAATCCCGATTCTCATTCCCCCGCCGCCAGCCGTTATTCATTTGTCTTCGTCCGAAACACGGCCATCCTACCCTCCGTATGTTCCCCGTCGCCTCTAGGCTTACGGGTCGTGGCGCGAACCTCACCCCACTCAAGGGTCGACGTAATAATCCATCGACTCTCGGCGTTTGTTCTTATTTTTATATTTTTTTCGAATGCTCCCGACGACCCCGTTCTCACATTTTGTCGAGAAATACTTAGCGGAGAAGCTCTCACGCTGCTGTGTCGAAGCGGTCGATAAAGAAAGGGAAAAGTTAGTGCCTCAACTAACGATGAAATAGGTTCGATAAGAAATAAATGGATGTCAGAGGGGGTGTTCAGCGGCGCTTCGATCCCATTTCATGCCCTTAATGGCGCAAATGGAGAAGATGACATTTGTTCCGAAGAATATAGTATGCCACCCCAGTCGGATCCATTTCAGTACGAAGCGAAAATTTTTCATATTTTTTTTCATCTCGAGAGAACGATTCCATCCGTTTATATGGATGAAAAACGAGATTTTGATTCTAAAAATAATTTAAAGCTTAGTAATTTCAAAGTTCTTTCATACGCAAGGCAATCCTAAGAATTTTTTAACTGTAAATGATGTATCTATGACCATGCAATAAATTTCGAATTTATATGTGATAAAATTGTAACGCCATAATATACCCTCTTTCAACTACCAATGCTAAATCTCAGAACCCAAAAGACGAGGGTAGTACCGCGTTACATAAATTTGCTCGCGACTAGCTAGCGGTGGAGAAATCATTTAATTAAAACTAAAAGAACCACGAGGATTCGTCCGGGACACCTCACGCAAGGGATCAATAAACCAAAAAGAAAAGAGAATCACTTCTATAAACAAATCGTACCACAACTTGGGCATTTATTTGACAATTGCACCTTTTGAGTTTTCTACAAAATGACAGTTCCATTAAACAAAATAAGATTTTCCCTGATCCACACTGACGACTCCAATCCACTGACATCACAATTACCCCTGCACTCGACGAACCTCACACACATGAATAAATAAATTGGAATGAAATGAATGACTGGATGGAAATGAATAAACAAGTGCCCACTGAATAGTCCCAAATATGGGTTCCCCCAAAATTACAACAATAAATTGATCTTTCCCCTTAAACCAAAATGAAACCAACAGCCACATACCTTACGCTAACACACACACAATCATACAACCCACATACTCTGAAGTCCATGTTTCATCACTGAGAATTACTTCAAGTCAGGAGAGTTCAAGTTAGGTGCGTCCAGCGGGAAGGTTGCAGGCCGAGAGAACGGTTTCCTTCGCCACGCTGACTACCTAGCACCCACAGTGTTGCCGTTTTTCCCAACACCGCGTAGCAGACGACACAATTTGTCGTTTGTTCGGCCCGCGCGCGCTCTTCTCCTTACGCGCGGGTCTTTAAACTGGCATCGCAGTTGGACCGCTGGCCGCCCGTCGCCCAAGTAAAGGCTCCCACACACCTGAGCGGCCGCGGTGGCGGCCGCGGTACGCGGCCAATTATCAATGTAGCGTTCAATGCGTTCACACACACCAGAGCGGCCTAGCGGGCGCGGCCGCGGCCTGTGCAGCGGTTGGCCGCCGCGGTGGCGGCCGAACGCGACCTGTCGAGTTTGGCCGCAGGTCGCGTTTGCTCACGCCTACAAAGTTTCAATTTTCCAATGGATTGCCTTGGCGAAATAGGGCTACGCAAACACGAAATGGTCTAAATATGTGTCTGTTAAAATTTGCATGACTTAGCCTTTGCTTCTGAGTATTTTTGTGATCATCAGAAGACAATTACCCGAGGAAAATTTTAAGTATATTTCGACCCATTGTAGCGCTAAAAATTGGTTGTCCAGGTACTTTCTCCGATGGTGATTCATAATTGAAATAAGTCAATTTGCAGTTTATAAAAGATCAAAGAACGCATGCATTACTTTCCAATTGAAGTCTTTTTTGTCTTTTGAAAATCGCTCGCGAGCCTGAGCCATTCCAATATTTTAGTTACCTGAAATTAACAATGTGTGTGAAGCAAATGCTCAAATATGCTGGAAGACGCTTCTATAGTAAAATATAGGATTTAAACATCAGAGACCAATTAGCCGTAAAAATACAACGCTTTTGTATAGACCATTGGAACCATGAAGTACCTATGTATTTATTTACTATGTAGGTACCTTTATTTACGAAAACATTCATAAACCAGAAGAGGTTTATATTGAGGCTAATGTTTAAAAATAATGAGCCATAAAATGCATCCATATCTCGGTTTCCTCTTATTTAAACTTAAGTCTGCAAATATAAGCGCATTAGGTCTAGGAAGTTACTGCAAATCGTAAATGTATTGCTCATTAAACAATCAACCATTTAAATGAATAAAAGTCTTTAAAGTTAAATATTCTGGTATTTCTTTATAGTAATTCATTTAGGAACCGATTCCCCAGTTCCATCAATCAAACAAAATTATGAAATTTTGAAAGGTATTTTTGAAAAAAGTAAATGTTAGCCTAATACTTTAACCTAGTAAAAGTTTGCTTGTTATTACGCTCAAAATATTGGTATTTTAATTATATCTGTATTGGAATGTACGAATAATCCATCAGAAGAAAATAATGCTTTCAAAAGTCATAATTTAGTGCACGATTTCAATAACATTATTTTATTTAGCGTAGCTCACGAGTAAAGTACATAAATAGACTGATATTTTAATTCTCCTACTATTTTTTCGATAGCATACCTTAGTGCAACTGCTAGACGCTCTGTTGGTCCTATAGGTCTTCGGTACTTACTGTTGGCGTCAAAATGATGTGCCGCTGTACTTTGCAAATTTATATCTGGACTTCAGTGCATGCCATAATTATATATAATACGTCATTTTACAGGAAATTTTATTCTTAATTCTTATTTATTTTTTGTTTTATGAAAATTTTAAAAATGTAGACGCGCCAGTGCAATAAATGACTCCGCACACCATAAAATTAGCCGTTTTTTCAACTTCATGAACTTTGTAACTCAACCTAGGGAAAACTACTACGTCAACAAGATTCATCTTCAACAAAAAGTTGCAACCATTAATGTACATTAATAAAATGGCTTTTGCGTATTATTATAACTCATATTTTGTTGCAAAATAACGAAAATGTTTGAACACTATCTAGTCCTGCAGCTTACCCCGAAAGAAAAAATATAATTTATAGAAACACTTCTTAATTTATTTGAAAATTTTCTATGATCCATAATTTATAACAATATTTATATTTGTGAATGTCAATAACTTCTATTAATGTCATTTTGCCAAACGGGGCCGCGCCAGGCCTGTGCTGGTTACCAGATAGTAAAATTTGCAAGACGTGGCAACGCAGCTTTCGTTCGATCCGGCGTATTTTTTAATGCCCATACATAATCTATACTACATAAAAGGCATGTATTTTCGGATCATAGAAAATTTGAAAATAAAGTCAGACGTGACTGTTTCTATCAATTATATTTTTTTTTCTGGGTAAACTGTATGAGTAAATAATGTTTAAACATTTTCGTTAGTTTACAACAAAATATAAGTTTTAAAACTTCGCAAAGGCCACTTTATTAATCTATAATTATGTTTGCAACATATTGTGGAAGATGAATGTTGTAGACGTAGTAGTTTTCGCTAGGTTGAGTTACAAAGTTCATGAAGTTGACAAAACGGCTCATTTTATGGTGAGTCATTTATTGCACTCGCGTGTCTACATTTTTAATTTTCATAAAATAAAAAATAAATTAGAATTGAGAATAAAATTTTATTTAAAGTGTCACATTATTCATAATTATGGCATGCACAGAAGTCCAGATATAAATTTGCAATGTACAGCGGCACATCATTTTGACGCCAACAGTAGTGAAGTCCTTAGTGATATCGTGCCTCACAGCATGCAGAAGCTGGTCAAAGCATTCTAAATCCATTCGAAAATATAAATAAAATCGCTCATCATGCTCCCTTAGCTTCTTGTAGAGGGAGTGAAATTCTCCTTCCTCCTCTCGAGAAAGATTTATTTCATGAATCCATATCCGACGCTTCTTTCTATAATAGATATCGCAATTTTGTAAACTGCTCATTAAAGTATGACCGAAGATGGTAATCTTCAAAAAGCAATTACCTGTGCCTTCGCTCTTCGTCGATTAACGTGGTTAGTAGTATTGCTTCCTCTTCAATATCAGAACTATTATTCACCTCCATTGTACGAGTGACTTGCTGGATAAAGATCTACCTCGAGAATGGTCGGGTTTCGCCGGTTTGTCGCTCTCGGTTTAAGTGCAACATTTCCGTAGGCCGCTTAGGTGTGTGCACAGCGGTGCCCGCGTAGCGGGCGTATCTGCCGCGCGGCCTAGTCCGCCACCGCGGCCGCTTAGGTGTGTGGGAGCCTACTCCGCCGTGGTCAGCCGCGGAAGTAAAGTGGCGATCTTCTTCAAAACTGCCCTCAGAGAGGACCAATCTCTTCGCTGCAGTCCTGCGGCATGCCTGTAAACTTCCAATTTATCTCCCTCTCCTCTCAACATTCATGCTCCACAAACACATAAAAGAAAACAAAGAAAACACATTAACACACATCACACACGTAACGTAAGTGGCTATCTGGCCTCAATGCTCCCCCCTATTGGGACACGCGAGACGATACCGAAGAACAAAAGAAACAAGTGTAATGATTAATTACATAATGAAAGTAAAGTGGATTGAAATCCCAAAAAGAACATACATATTCATAGTTTCAATTAATAATCTCTTTACATTATTTCCATACATAATATATACATATTTTTTTTTACATTAACTTCTCCCACCTGCTCTTCGACTTCCAACCTTCCCGGACGCACTTTACACATTACAAATCAGGTACAGCAATATATGTAATGGCGAAGTTTGGATTGAGAACTATATTGGTATTGTCCTCTGCATTATTCTTTCGGAAATTTCAACTTTCTCCACTATTATAAAATTGTTTTTTTTTTCAGTAGTACCTATCGTTGGTTCATGGAAAATTAGCTTTCTCAAGGCTTTAGGCCGACAATGTCATTGGGGGAGTTCACTTAGAAAGATAATGCATCTCGGGAGGGGTTAATTTAGAGGGGTTACTCTCCAGAAAAAAAATTTTGGCCAACTCGATCCCACCCTGCTCGTAAAGGATTTGAGCTTCGTTGAAAATATATCTGCATACTTAGTATTCTCGTGAAAATCATCGACTCCTAATTTTTCATCCTACAAATTTTGTATCTATAATTATGAAGACCTTTTCACATGCTTTACGTGGCCATTAACTTTTTGACTTTGGACTAATACTCATTGAAATCTAAATTGTAACTGTCAAATTATAACTAGTTCCACCTTCTATTAAAAAGATACTGATCTTTTTTCCTAGCTTATTAAATTTTCTTGCTTAGCTCTTGTGATGAATTGAATTGCCTTTGGACAAGTTTGTTATTTTAACTCTTCGATTGGCTAACATTTTAGTTATTGTTACCATGGCTATGATTTCATTAACATATGGCTTTTTTTAATAAGATAGAAATAAGAACAATGCAGCACTACATCATTATCGTTAATGAACAGCCCTTAATCATTAACTGATGATGCCATGCTGTACTGAAATCAGTCATGCATTAAAAATTATTTGCTATGTTGTAGTTCGTGACCACTTTTTTTAATGATGGGGATGAGTTGTCGAAGTTTGGTCATTTATATAATAATTCTCCAACTTTTACCTTCAACATATCGTTCCTTTATTTGAGCCTTCTCAGGGTAAAGTAAAATAACAATTCAAAGAAATAAAATTAATGAAATCCAATTAATTTTAGCGAGAACTGTGCTCTTTCGCGGTACTTAATTTTTTCTGTATATTAATTAATTGAACAATTACTATTAATGTCATAAAGGATGCCCAGATGATGCTCAAATAAAGGAGCGAAACATTGGTGGTAAAAGCTGCCGAATATAACCCATGGGCCAATCATTCCCAATAATTCATTCCCATCTTTTATAATTAAAAATTATATGTGGAATTGTAGTGTTCATATCACTAACTCCAAGATGGATAAATTCCTACGTGTTACCCCTGAGACTGTTTCGTTTTTGTGACTTGTTGGCCATTTATTTTTTTTTATTTTTTGTGGGAAGTTTGTGTGTTTAATGTAAATGAATTTTATGTGAAATTAAAATGTCTGTATGTACTAATAACATGCCTGTGATTGTTGGATGGGAGTGAGCTTGGGCGCTTCCACTTCGTTGGCTTTCATTGACCGACTAACCTCCGCGTCTCTCTCTCTTTCCTTCCCTGCCTCCCTTCCGCAACCTAACGTCTCTCGCCAGGGGTGGACTACTGCGCAAAGGGTCACATGTGTCACCTGAACGCCACCTGTCTCAACCTACAGACCACTTACGCCTGCCAATGCAACGTAGGATTCCACGGAGACGGCCACATGTGTCACGGTAGGTGGGATAATGCTCTCCCCCCCGACCCCTACCGACCGTTAACCCACCCCCAACTCCAACCCCCCCCCCCCTCCAAAGCCCAGCACCGCCACCCTCTGATGGGTACACCCCATCGCCACCTGCTCGATCCCATTGGCCACTCCCCCTCCCACTCCTACATTATCATCCCTCATTTCCCACATTACCGCTGCTTTCACTGCGGTCACACTTCACCACCCTCCATTTTTGTTGCTTTTGGATTTTTATCTCTCCTATTGATAACTTAAAATTTACAGGCGATTTTCCACGGACACTTGAATTACACGCCCGATTTAAATGCAAGTTGGATTATCTTCAGGTAATGCAGAATGAATTGAGACCGGCCGTGCAGTTAAAGTATCTGTGGAAAATTATCAGTAACTTTTAATTTAAGTATGTTAGAATTGCACAAGATAAAGTTTTAAAAAAGATCTTTTTATCAGTCCTCGCTAAATTCTGTCTTTTCTCCCTCCTTGACAACGCATTTTTTGCTCATGCAACGGTCATCCGAAGGTATATTTGCTGGATTACAGGAGATCATGTCGTTCACTCCTAGCTGACATCGCAATATCATTGATGAGCAGTGCAAAGTGATGGTTGAAAAATTTTTGACGATTAAATTAGACCCAAGTATGTGTACAGTAGCTCATTCATTAAAAGTCATGATGATTCCTTGCAAGCCCATTGCCGTTAAAAAAAATTTACCCAGCGCTACACTCTCATCCTTCATTTCCCTCACTACAGCTTTAACTGCGGCCACCCTTAACCATTCTCCATTCTTTTCTGCATTTTCACATTTTTATCACTTCTCATTAGATTCTTTTGTAACTTCTTCCTTGGCGGCGCTGTTTTTGCTCAGGAAACAGCCATCTAAAGGTAAATCTACAGGATTAGCAGCTATCTGATCGTTTCCCTGTCGATTTCTGAAACAACAATGCCTGTTCGCTGTCCGTTTGAAGTCTGTTGATAGCCTGTTCGAGATTAGTGAACAGGGTATAAACAGCCAACGAACAATCTCGGGTCACTCACAATTGTGAGTAAGTAGGAACAACTTACGAACAGCCTACCAACAGTTTGTACTCTGTTTGCAGCTTGTTCCTAAACAGGCAGGAAACAAGCATTTCGGGAACAATAGTGAACAAGCTTTTAACAGGCAGGGGCCGGTTGGTAGTATGTTTCACCGAACAGGGAATGAACAGACAACAGTGAACAAACACTAAACACCCTATCGATTTACGAAAAAATAATGCCTGTTCGCTGTCAGTTTGGAGCCTTTTGGAGATTTTGAGAACACATTATGAACAACGTACGAACAATTGTTTCAAGTTTCGGAATTTGGACAACAATTTGGATTAATCCAAATTTAATTGAGTACAAGGAAGTTTGATTGAATCCAAAGAAAATATCATATCTACTTAAACAGTAATTATATACGGTTGAATTCATTATCACGATTACCATCAACCACGGATTTCGGTTATTGAAGTGAGCACGCAAATTATATTAGCTATCCGCTCGGCTTACGCACGTTAAATACTTTACTTCGCCAATTACAGGCAGGGGCCGTATGTTTCAGCCAAAGAGTATGTACTCTGTGGTTTCAGCGGACTGGGAACGAACAGACAACAGTGAACGGACAGTCAACAGGCAAGGGCCGGTTCATTGTCCGTTTCACGGTACAGGGTACGAACAGAAAACAGTGAACAGCTAGTGGGTTCTCAACAAGGACGGAAAGATAGCGTGGTGCTGCTACCTACCTATAGAAGATAGCAAACGCAAACAATGACGCCAATAACCGATACCGTTATCCGGACAGTTTACGAGCACATGGTCGACTGTGTTGTGGTGAAGTTGTTGGTTGCGGAGAAAACAGTTATTTATTTGAGTATTATTTAACCTGTGCTAAATGCCCACAGTGACGAATTAAGTAATTCGGGCATCCATTCAGTGATAGTGAAAGTCGTGAAGTGATATTTGTTCTTGAGTGTGTTTATTTAATAATTTATTGTGTCTCTTAAGTTTTTGAGCAAGTACTGAGATTTGTATTGTATTTGTATTATGCGTATGTGCGTTACGTCGCCAATAAGAACCGACAAACATTGTCAGAGGACTGTCTTTCTTGTAGGTTTGTTTGTGAGAAGTGAAATCATCGTGTTCAAAAATATTCTTTAAAGGCGTGTTTCTCTTTTAAAATCACACGTATTATGTTGACATAGTGCAGAATCCGAGTTGTATTAATTTAAGGAAGTACATATTTCTTTGATGAAGGCATGTGAAATATTTTGTTGGTGTAGTGGTTGTTCTGTTAATGATGACAAAGCTTGCTTTTCTACAACTATTCAAGATGTTTATAACTATAATGGAATATGTGGAAAAGCAAAATAAAAGTTTTTCTTACAATCATTCAAATGAATTTCAACTTTTAATTCTATTTTAACATAAATTATCTCTTGTCTATTATGCCCAACTTAGCAACAGCGAACAGTTAAGGAACAAAGTATGCGCATAGGGAGAGAACAGACAAATAACAGTCTTCTCACAGACAAGGAACAGACAAGGCGTTCCAATTTACATTCTACGAACAGTCGCCTGCCTGTTCTCTCTTGGTCAAGGTACAGGGAACTAACAGCCGAAGAAAACAGGCAATGAACTGACAGCGCACAGTCCCCTGCCTGTTCATTGTCTGTGGTTCAACAGGTAAGGAACAGAGAATGCCGCTTTCTTAACAGGGAGGGAACAGACAAGTAACCCTTTTCTCACAGACAAGGAACAGACAAGGCGTTCCAATTTACATTCTACGAACAGTCGCCTGCCTGTTCTCTCTTGGTCAGGGAACAGGGAGCGAACAGCCAACTGACAGACAATGAACAGACTTTATTGTTACAGAAATCGACAGGGTTACTCCTTACCGACATCGCTATTTGATTGTTAACTTGTATAAATTGATATTTATCAATTTTAGACGGTTGAAATAGATCCAAATGAAAATATTTAGGATAGATCATGCAATGCAAGACTCAACAATTCCATTGAAACTCTTGCCGCTGATTTTATTTTTTTGGTAATTTGTATTGTTCCTTCTAATTTATGTTTTTCTGAGCACTAGTTTTCGGTACCAATTAATGGATCCGTAAAATAATTCTCTATTATCGTTTTAACTAGAATATCTTCTGTCCTGAATTGATTCATTCACAGGAATGTTTCTATCAAGTAACTGTCAGGGAATTGAATATTTTTTGGGAAGTATCATAGAAAGTCCTTGAGCTGTCAAGGAAAAGTTAGAAGGTCGGTGACCGACGTTCCCAGCAAACGAGAATATTAATTAATTTCATTTTTCTTCGTTTTATATCTTTTTCAGCAAAGCTGATTGATAAGCAATTTGTTATTTTTTATCTTTCATGTGCGCCAAAATTTTCACTGCTCTCCTGACGACACATTGATTACGAAATTTTTCAGGTAATGACATTTTTTGTCAGAGATTGCCATGGATTTTTTATATCACCCTTATGACAACAGTGTATCCTTGGCACATAATTCCTCACAACTTATCGTTCCTTGTTGGGAGTGGCATATTAATCTCTTTTATTATGCCCTCATTAAATGATCTCTCCATCTTTCGGCGGGAACCCGAATCATCTAATCAAGAACATCACGGAAGACTGCGAGATAACATAATCCCTCCTTAAGTTCGTTAACTTGATAATTACTAACCTTCTGTGCATATCGAGAACATCCAGATATGGGAAATAGGAAGAGAATATGGGGTATGCGCAAACTGACGGGCAACGAGTTGGCCCGATGGATCGAACGAAGTGTGTAGCAATCCTCTTTATTTTTCTGATCCCTTGGTTTCATGCATTTCATCGTTGAATTTTTACCCTTGGCTGCGTTTAGTTATCCATGCCCATTGCTAATTTTCCTGCGATTGATAATGGTTAAAAATGGCTCCTCTAAACTAAAACAAAACTTATTTTATATCACATTTTTTCCTTGCCCTCCAAAAGTGTATAAAATATCATTTTCTATTCACCGTTGAGTTTTTAATCTCTAATTTATTATGCGAGACGCTTTTCCTTTTGCTGACTCCAGCTGGGTAAACTGTCATTATTTTCTGCGAATCGTACTTGAAAATAATTCACCCCTGATATAAACCAAAAAACTATACATAACCCTAGTATACGTCTTCTTACTTGCATGAAGGAGTACTTCAACTCTAAATATTCATAAATTGTAGATATAAAATGCATTTAAGTTATTTGAATAATGGTTTTGAGAACACCGGATGGGAAAAATACGATGCAAAATTGTTTATGGTGTCTTGCAGTTCCCTATTCAACTGATATTATTATATCGCTTCAATTAGTCTTTTAGCTGACCATAATACTAGAACGAGAGTGGAGCCATTCGATAATTGTTTTTTTTTCGATATTTTCTACCCTCTGCCGAGGGTGAAATTGCAGCCTGCTTTCTTCCACAGTAGATTTGCCAGTAGGTGCTTTAGTTTTAATTATGCGGTAAGAACGCGATGTAGTATTCAATGTTGCGTCATCCTGTATCCGTGTTAATATTGATCTGAAAGTTTTGTAACTATCAAAATCATTAACTCAGTTTTAAGTTTTCCGCCATCTTAAGATTTGACCAATTTTGGCCAGGAGTAGGAATGTTAAAATATAATATCTTCCGCAGAACCAAAATTCATTTTCGATCGCGGTCTTACTTTTTGTTATTAGGTCGAGAAAATATATATTTCTTCATTAAAATCATCGTTCAACTATCTAACCGATATTACTTTTTATCATATTTAACTTAATATTTTATATTAAGGCAATATCTAATGCAGTGATCATCCTAATAGAATTCTTTTCAAAGAAGCTAGCTCTTTTTCTGCATACGGTAATTATTGATTGCATCCTATTTTCTATTATGCTTTATATTGAATGCATTTAAGCGTTAGCTTGAAATAATTAATGTCATAGTAGCACCAAAAATCATACTGGAATAAAATTTGTGTCTACGTAACTTTACGCGAAATCTCTGTTGCCCCCATATACCTATTCCGTGGTGAAACGTTGCTATATTCTTGAAATCTTGCAACCAAATTTGTCCAGGGTGTACTTATATACTCTAAACATTTCAAGAGAATATGATAGTTTTTAAGTGAGTTATCCGCCACCAGCTAATACCGATCTAGCGGGAGGTATGCAGTCGTTTAAGATGTCTCAGGCCTTAAACCAAAGCTGTCCTTCCGTACTGGAGTTAATTTCATATTACATACTTCACCCATTTTACGCTCTTCTTAAACCTTTTACCAATTGAATTTCATGCGTAACCTGTATTTTTCCCTGCTTACTTTGAGTCCCTTTTTAATATTTCTGGAATTCCACCCTGTTGTTCATTTTTGTTTCTTCAGCTACTTCTAGTGCACTCTGTAATTACTCACTACATATCTCATGTCTATGTATGTTTATATTGTGGCTTTGTTGGTGTGTATTCATGTGGCATGTCTCATCTATCGAGAAGAAAACAAATAATATGTGTTTGAAATCGTGCTGACCTTTCTATGTCACCCTAATATATTTCGCATACATGTTTCGCAGGTATATTGGGATTTCCTTCTGCGATGAAGGGTGTAAAGTCGAAAATGTAGAATTTTCTCTGTGGGATTTGTGTGGATATTCCGAAAAGTCGAGATAAATAAAATACGATTTGTATCTCTTCGTCGTATCAATATATCAATATCAATATAGTGAATATATCGGCAATATCATTATTAATGATTATTACATAACTAAAAGTTGATCATGCAACATTATTAAGGTTATCGTAAACATAGGCGCTAGGTGTCAACAAATACAAATAAAAATGACTCATTAAAAATGTAAATTCAAAAATGAAACAGCGAAAATTTTATGCAAATACAAGCAGAAAATGTTCAGCCGGTTTTCTGCACGGACAATAACAAACCGAAACCCCTTATAAATATTGTGCTAATATTAATTTAACACTAATCAGTTCAGTAATAGTTTGGCAAAATGATATATTTTACTCGAATACAGTGCAAATGCATGACATTTAATTGACAATTCATTCCCAATTTTGATTTTATTTTGGGAGTTCAAAGAAAATTTGCCAGTATGTTGCAATCTCGCACTCACTATTCATTCTCTATCGCCTTCGGACTTTTCCCTCTGAATTCCCCTCAATGTTCTCCCTCCCAACCCTAATTCACTCCCATGCACCTGCCCCTTCCGTACCTCTCTCCGTCCTCCCCTTTATTACCGCGTAACCCCATCCATGGAAAATAAAATACCTCACGCAAGACGACCGCGTCCATTGTGTGGCCAAAATTTCCAGTCACCCATGTCCAAACCACTGCAACGCCTACTCCCCCTCTCTGTTCGTTCGTGGGAGCTTGTGACGAATCTATGAGTAACCCGCTCTGTTTGATCGATAAATATTCTCATAGTCTAGCATTTTTTCTATTTTTCCAAATCAATCATACTCTTCGGATCTGATAAAAGAGGAGGCTTTTATTGTTTTTTAGCATGGACACTTACGGCCGTGCAGCTGACGCACTTACTGTTGAAACTTATGCCCTGGAATATATATTTAAATTTAACTTGTTGTTCGATTGTAGCATTTTTTCCTTCCCATAATGATGGCTCAACACCGTCAATTCATTCCCATTATCACCGAGTTCATGTGGAAATATTTTACAATGTACTTCGTTCCTGGTATCTAAATCTGTAAGGAGGTAATCATTCAATACGAGTAGCATGTTTTATATGAATTATTGCCGTCTAATCATTCTTCTGTACTCATAGTTGAATATTTTTTTGTGGTACGTGACTTGTCCACTTCTTCTGCATGTCTCTGTAACCTTTGTACGGTTGGCTGAAGGTATTTATATTCTTCTAGTGTTTCAATTTTTTACCTCACTATTACGTTTGGATCAACGGTGTAGTGGGAAGAAAGCCCATTGAATAGGTACTTATTTTGAATTTATTGCTATCTTATAATCATAAAATTATTACTGCGAAAATACTTGAAATGGAATATTATATGTGATGAGAATTAATAAAAATAATTCTACCATGCTTAATCTTGATTACAAATTTCTGCCTTGCCTGATTTTATAGGGTATTTTCTAACTTACAGTCTTTTTTTATCTCATGTTTCATTGAGAATTTTCTGCCCGCATGAATGCATTATACAAAATTTTACCATAAACAGTAAATAAATCACTTCTTATATGAATTTCTTTGCGTGATCATGATGCGAAGTTATCCTAGGTAATCGTTTTGGTAAATGAATCTAAGGCTATTTTCTACATGCCATTTCAAGGTAAATATCTGGGAATATAAGTGACTTGATGCTGAACGTTTGAAATTGGGAACGTGGGGCATTTAGAGCTGCTATGGAGCCATTTCCCGTTACTCCGTTGAGCAAAAATATTAGTTAGATGTAGTTGGATGTTAGTAGATTAGTTAGATGTAGTTGACATTAAAATATATAAGTTTTGTTATCATTACGGTGTAGCGAAAAACCGAGTTTTTTCTTGTTCCCATAAGTTCCAGATAAGAGATTTCAGTTCCATATCTGTGGCCTGGCCATTATACTGGGTGTTTCAGGTAATTTATAATAGGTGATATTGCGCAATCGTATTCTTGATACTTGCTCAAAGCTCTCGCTTAACTTAGCTCACAAATCAATTGTTTCAGATGATTAATCTTGGAGCACATTTTGGTGCAACCTTGATTATAAAATGCCCTTGAAAACCCAGAGTATTAAATGAAAATTCGAAAAGGCTGGATACCCAAGGAAATCCGTTTTCATGGTAAACGCAAAGTACATCCAAAAATGCTTGCGTTGTCATAGATCAGTAATTAAGGAGTTGCGACCCCATGTTTATGGACAAAAAATGCTAAAATTGTCTTCTCTCACATATCCTGAAGTATTGCAGATTCCTCGTGAAACACCTTCTATAAAAGCTTATTGGCAGTGACTTCGTGGAAACGGATGATATCCATCGTGAATAAAACGGTCATGTTAGGGTAGCTTGATGTGAAATATTTCAGTCCTGCCGCGTGGACGGTGGTAAATATTACAATAATTGCGAAGGGAAAAATTCCTCTGGGCTGAGAGTTGAACCACGAACCTTTGTCTTTCCTCCCGCTGCGGAGACCACTTCGCTATCCAGACCATCATTGCTACAGCCATGGATGTCAAGGAATCTGGATGTGTAGTGGTCTGCGCAGTGGCCCGGAAAGCCAAAGGATACGTGTTTCGATTCCGCATCCAGGGGATTTTTTTCCCCAGGCAATTATTGTGAAGGGTACCCTAAATCAGGGATGGCTACAGTATCAAATTTGGGTCATGACCGGGGTAGGAGAGTATGGAATACCCCTCGTGAGAGAGGGGCGTTTTCCCGAGTAACATTTTTTGTAGGGAGTGCTAAGCTCTACGATAAGTACATATTACTTAACTTCTCTCACGTTTGGGACTGTGGCCCTGAATTTGCATATACACTTCGTTTTACTTCTTTACAAGGATACAAAAACTAGTAAACTAATTTTTAAAAAATTTTGATAAAATTTGGGAGTAGGGACATGGCCCCTGTGACCCCCCCTAAATCCGCCCCTGCCCTAATTACTTCAATATGTGCCGAAACAATTGTCAAAGGTGTGGGGATTAAAGTGTAGGAATTGTACCAATGATTGTTTTATTTACTATGAAGTGCATAACCTATTTTAGATTTTATTTTACTTGGGGATTTTCGTCTGGGCAATACTGACGTGTGCGCCATGACTCACCCTCTCCCCTGATGCATTGTACAGATGTGGACGAGTGCCTGGAAGAAGGTGGGCTGCACGGCCATCACTGCCACAGCAACACGCGGTGCGTGAACGTGCCTGGCTCCTACGTTTGTGAGTGCCTGCCAGGATACAAGCGTGTGGACCGTTTCAACTGCGCCGAGCACGACGAATGCGAGGCCGGCGACCACACGTGCCACGAGCACGCCATCTGCTCCAACACGCCCGGCGGATACGGCTGCGAGTGTGCCGATGGATACCAGGGGGATGGATACTCGTGCAGACGTGAGTAACCTTTATCCATTGACCACGCGTGTTGCCTATCTCCACGGAGATAATTTGCTCGTCGTGATGCCTATGTATTAGGATATGCGAGGTTGCCTCTGTGAACACATATTAACCCTTTCTTTGTTAGTATTGACGCTTTCTCCAGAGTGCTCGTAAGAGAATGGGCGGGAGAAAAAACAGGGTTCTTCTTTTGAAATAAAAAATTTTAAAAATACTCCTCGTAATATTTAATCGGTGTCAATATTTATTGTATTTGGTTTAAGTTATTGTAAATACTGAAAAATTAATTTAATCATTGCTGCTGGATTTTACTATGTAATATTTTTTTCTGTAAGCCGATGTTTTGCATTTGATGTAAATTCACTGGAGCTAATATTTCAATTATCTGAAATAAGAGGGTTCAACCAGGGATGCCATTATCAAGAAAATGTGTGCACAAATGCACAATGTGTCACTAAAATTTTTGAAAGACTTGTGGAACTATTTTTTGAGACAGCAAAAATTAAATAAGATTATAAATTACCAAAAATATATATAAAAATGGACAAAGAGTAACACCCACTGCAAAAAGTTGCCTATAGACATAGTTGCCGAAACATGAAAAGTTTTTGAGAGGATGAGGTATTTTTTGGAGGGGGATTTAGGAGGGGAATGATCATATGCTTTTTGGGGAGATATAATTTTCCAGTTGAGAGTGGTTAGTTGTCAAGCCAGTTGGCACTCCTGATAATCAAAATTTTTAAATAAATCTGTAAACCTTGGTTTTCTACTTCCTCCGCCAAAATTAGTGTAATGAAAACCATTCTTAGAGCTCATAATTCTTAATTAAATTGCTGGAAAGATCATTTTTTGAAGTTTTTTTCTGATAAAAATATCCAAATTTCACTTTTAAATTATTGAATCTCTTTCATAATACATGTGTAAAACCCACTTTTACTTCTTAAGTTTTTAAAAGGCTTGTGGCTCAAGTCTTGCATCATGAGCTGACTTGTGCTTTCATTCTGGTTCTTATTAGTGGTCGCATATTCCAGGTAGCAACAAATTAGAGAATTTTGCAATGGTTGTTACATTATCCTCTAAGCTCTTGCTAATGCCAGCTGTAGTTATCAATTATTGACAAATGAACCAACTCTGCTCTCTCTTGAATTAAATGATCATGGTGCTTAAATTATTTGGTTAACTTAGACTTATTTTTTAGCCCATCCTGAAATGGGGGAATTTGCTACAGATCTCCATATTGATAGTTGCCCAGGAAGATCCCCCAAAAACTATTTTTAAGCTCTGGTTTATGAGAACAACATATCCATGGCTGCATGATGCGAGGAATCTGCATGACATGTGGCTTAGTTGCATGCCAGTTACATTTACGGATGCATGTTTCTGTTTGTCAAGCATCACAGACAGGGCATAATTGTGCTTGGTGATCACATAACTGCTTCATGCTGCTGTTGTCTCTCAGGTGTCTCTCAAATTACTGAGAACCAAGATCATGTACATATCCATCATGCCAGAGGTCTGTGTATCTTGGAAACCATTTCTTCAAAGGTGCTAAAAGGGATTGGGGGAAAAAAACCCTAAGAATGTCATATCTGCAGATGACTGTCTCTAGGCAGCCTGATTTTTGTTAAGTTATGAACACTATGCTCCCTTTCCATTTTTCTGTTCATAAAATTTGGTCTGTGATAAGCTTATCTTCTTTCTTTTAAATACTGCTTTTTAATTTGTACTATCAATGATTTTTCCTGATCCTGGCAGCCGTTTGCAACCAGACTTGTGCCAACGGCGGTGAATGTGTGGCACCTGGGCGATGTGCATGTCGCCGGGGATATGTGGGCAAAGGTTGTGAGGCAGATCTTGATGAGTGTTCCCTTGGTCTTCATGAGTGTCATTCTGGCTCTGAGTGTGTGAATATGCCTGGATGGTACTATTGCCAGTGTAGAGCAGGATACAGACGTACTGTGGCTCCCCCTTACACCCACATTCACCCTGGAGCAACAGCACTGATGCCAGCAGTACACTGCCAAGGTATGTCATCCATCGTTAATCTTCTAAAGAGGCTGTTCCTAAAAGCTTTTCAATAGAAATACAACCTCTAAGAGCCTGTTAGCATTATAGAGTGATGCATTCAAGTGAATATGAGCTTCCAAATGGAAATTTTATGTAAGTGCAATCACTCCCCAGACGGCACAGAATCCTCCGTATCTAATTCGTATGCAGATAGTATCCATTGACGAAAAGCGCCGGAGCGGTAGTCAATGGATAATATCTGCATACGAATTAGATACGGAGGATTCTGTGCCGTCTGGGTCTGCTAGTATGAATGGTATGAACCTAGGTTAAACAGAACTTGTTCTCATTTTGTTCCTACATTAGCACATGCCCTGTTCCGCTATGTCAAAACCTTTCACAAAATTGTGGAAGTCATGGAAGCTAACGCATCATGTAACCAGGCCATTATATTAGTATTTTGATCACCTAGGCTTTGGACCTGGCTTGGCATAATGAATAGCTGGAGAAGTCAGCATACCTAGGTCTATTAAGCCTAGTACATAATACTGCATCTAGTATGGTAAATTTATAATTATGGTAAATAATTAGAACTAATTACCATCTACGTAATCAGGCATACAAAGTAACGCTCATTAACATATTCAGAATGGAGCACGTCAATTGACGTGCTCTGCCGGTCGGGCTGGGAGCCCTTTCTCCACCTCCGTACGCGACTAATATCCACTTCCGAGTCTTCCGATCATGTGCATAGCCCTCAGCAAGCTTCCTTCTTTCGACCCGTGTGTGCCGTTTGTAAATAGCAGCATTTGAACGGAAGTTATGGCACGAAAACATCTCTCTATTTTTCTTTCTTATTTTATCGGGCAATTCTGACAACATTCATGAAAATCGGGCCCTTATTAAATGTGTTAAAAGGGAAATAATTAGAATGCAAACTAAATTTATGTATTTGGTATAATTTTGGAGATTACAAAAAATATATAGTATATAGATACATTTTATGCTGAAGCATTGTGTGATTATATGCATGAATGTTGTTTTTTGGCTGTGTTGTGGCAGCTAAACCATCTATGACAGAGCTACGCCTGGTAGATATAGATCAAGTCTTATATCCATGGACTTGGCCTAATGTATACGACTTGATACATGGTTTATATATATATATAAATACATGGTTTTCTTATAATTGGACTGAGGCTTTAAAACTTGCCTCATCTTCAATGTGTATACATGCAAGCATTGAGTAACTGCTAAATACCATTCACGAAGGGCTGAACAAACCTTTGTAATCTTATGAATCTCAGTGAATTTTCATGCATTATTTGCCAATAGCCGTGATAGTTTCTGCTCCAAACTTTCAGATTTAGTCACTGCCAAATTTGATGATGAACACTTTTTAAAAATAATGATCTGTACAGCAATTCGATACATACTTCCAAATAATAAGCACTCATAGATGGTCCAGCAGTAAACCTGTTCACCTGGTAGTACAACAATATAAATACACTCAGCTGGCTGTGAGCTAAGCAAAACCACCCATCTTTTACACTGTCTAACAAACTTGCTTACCAGGACGGCCAGTTTTAAAAACAACCTGCTCAAGTTGCTCTCCTCCAGAGTTTCAGGACACACTGAACAAGGTTTATATCTTTCCACAATTCTTGTTCATGTCAGTCAATATGACATTCGAAATGAAAATTCTACAGGAGTGCAACCACTCTGCGAGTATGAATGGCATGAACCTAGGTAAAATAGAACTTGTTCTCTCATTTTGTTCCTGCATTAGCCTGTTCCATTCTCCATTCGGTTCTGTTCAAGACATTCACTCCTTGCCTGAGTAAAATATGTATTTCTATGTACTACTGATTCCAGCTTTTTCTACTACACCTCTATATCTCTTGGAGATTTCTTTCTTTTGTGGGCTCATCTCTTTCTTTCATTGGGTGCCATTCAGCCACACTTTGCTCAGTGATAACTTGATCATGATGTCATCATCACTTGGTGAGAGAGCACCAATGCATCAGCATGCAGTGTGACCCTCACTTGTTTTCCTCTTTTCTGCTAAATGCTGATCAGACATATGGAAAGATTTCCTCACTCATCGAACTGGTGAGCAATCAGAACCATAACATCTAATTGTTGCCTAGTTCCATGACACCCCACCTCTCACATGTTCACTGATCAGAGGTGATGACTCAGTGTGGCTGATCACACCCATTCTGAGGCAAAATGATTGGGGGATGAGGGTGAAAGAGCAGTGGAGTAAATAGAAGCCAAGTTCTAGGTGCACCACTGCACTCTTTGAATAACTTTATGTGCTTCATGCTTTAGGTTGTTAAAGAGAAATTTCGATGTAATCACACTTTTATATGAGAATGGTATAAATTTAACTCTGCTCATATTAAATAAGTTTTCTTTTGATCGTTTCTTTTTTCAGATGTGAATGAGTGTGTAGAAGGAACTCACACTTGTCATGGCACAGCAGAATGTGAGAACACAGAAGGGGGCTTTCGATGCTCATGTACCCCAGGCTCTGAAGACTGTTCCCTTGGTATGTTTATATCTGTTGAAATGGTGCATGTGTGGTGGTTAAAAAATTTTTGGCTATGCCACCACGTCAATGTTCCGGTGGCCCCAGCATTTCCCAACTGGTCCCTTTTTCAAGGAAATCTGATTCCCTTGTAAAAGCGACCAGCATTGGTCTGCAATTTTATGATTATCAGATTCAAATCTTTGGTTAAACTTTTGTACACTCAGAGCAAAACTCCTTGCTGAACATGGAGCAACAGCCTCTTATCTTGAATGTATCATTTACTTGCCCATGGCTTAGTTTGGGGTCAGCTCTATGCTCACATAGTCAAATCAACTGCCAGGTTAAAGCACTGAGTGAGAGGGTGAAAATTCATAAATTATTTCAATAGACCAGGGGAAGGATTATGAAGTAGTATAAAATTGAAACTGAGGTCAAAAGTATTATGAAAATGTCAATAATGTATAATCCATCTTTATTATTATATTATTATTATTATTGAATATCCATTTTGATCTCCCCATCCATTAGCATGGAAAACTTTGTAAATGACTATTTAATGCAAACCATTAAGGATGTAGTCAAGAAAAACATTCTCAATCGATATGGGTGTCCATTCATTGGCATTGGAGAGCAATCCTTAAATTCCCGTGCCACATATTAAGGCCTGGTTACACGATACATTAACACGTACTGGTTAATGTCTAAATGTATGAACGCGTGAATGAACATGAAAATGTACCGTGTAACCACCCAACTTGTGCGAATGAATGAACGGAAAATAGAACCTGTTCTAATTTGGTTCATGCATTCGTACATGTTCTGCTCCGGTCCACCAAAATCATTCACGCAAACGTACATTAACTTGTACGTGTCAATGTACCGTGTAACCAGGCCTTTAGACAATATCTTCACCAATGGTTGAATGTCTCTCCTTTTATCTTATTTTCCTAAATTCTTAGGTGGTGCATACTAATTGTTACTTTCCTGCAGGTTGCATCTTGGATGGGGTTGAGGTCGAAGATGGTGCCACAGTATCACCGAAAGGTTCACCATGCAAACGTTGCACATGTCACAAGGGTATTATAACATGTGAGGACCCTCAGTGTGAGTGTGGGCCGTTGATTCCCAGTCCATCAGGTGTGGCTATTCCGGATCCGGTGCCATCTGTTTCCCTCCGATGTTGCCCTCAGTGTGATGCCTCAGCTGCTTGTCGCCATCAAGAGCTTCACCACGTCCTCTTCAGGAGTGGAGAGAGATGGATATACCAATGTCAAACATGCGAGTGCCTGGTAAGGAACCATCCTCATGAAGTTAGAGTGGATCTTTAGCCCCAATAGCCCAGATTCTTTGGTATCAAATTCTTATCTAGATACTTGCTCAAACCAGGGGTGTATTAAGAGAGAGGGGGAGGAATGGCTGGCCCCCTGTATTCCAGGAAAAATTATGATTAAAAAAATGGTAATCAATAAGGTGGTTGGGAGCTCTGCTAGTTTATACTTCACCAGTTAATTAAACAAAGCTTAAAAGATGATTGGAGAGTATCTAAAGCTACTTGTCTATAAAGGGATGCATTATTGCTGAGATTGACATGACATGCCACCAAGGCACCAAAGAAAGAAGTGAACTCCCTGAACATCTCCCCAAAATAACCACCTTAATCCACCCCTGGATGACACTAATGTGCTGCACAGAGGAATAGCATTGTCATACAAAAATTATAGGAAATTCTTAATCTTTAATAATTCTGAGATTATTGTCAAGATTTCATTGATATTTAACTCCATCATATCCATCATAACCTTCCCGCATTCTCTTTTGCACACACCAGTTTGGGGAGGTAGACTGCTGGCCTCTAGAATGCCCACCGCTCACCTGCCCAGTGCCAATCCTATCACCGGGCGATTGCTGTCCCCGTTGCGAGGATGACCCTTGTGGCCCGGACGTTGAGGAAACAGTGATGGCGGCTGCATCATCGTCACAGCACAATGTCACGAGAGGGATGAATGCAACGATGCCATTGGGGCGTCCGTGCACATACGCTGGACGCCTCTATGCCAGTGGACATGACTGGAAAGACCCCTATGATAAGTGTACCACGTGCAGATGCAGAGTAAGTCATCTGAAGATTGGAGCAAAAGTGGGTGGGTGGGGGCATGTGAGGGGGAGGGGGGAAGGGGAGGCAGGAATGAGGAGGAGGCAGAAAAGAAAATGCCTCTCCCATCAATATACATATATATATTTATACGTATATATTTTTTCAATGTATCCTGGCTCCCTTGGCCATTACCCATTGGTTTGCTAGTGATGGAACCCTACGAATGACCCATGATTGTCTGACCATTAACGGTGTGACTCTGTTTTTTAGTGCTTGATCCATGCTAGAAATTTTTAATTGTTTGCATTCAAGTTTGGTTGTTACAGTGTGGTTTTTAAGTTCAAAGAATTAATCATTTACTTTCTACTATCATGTTGACTGTTATTATTTGATTGGAGCATAGATGCTTGTTTGGTAGTTTATTTACATTCAAAAGATAAACTTAGTGCCGTTTTTTAACAACTTGGCTGAAACAGGCCGATTTTGTGGTAATGTGCCCTCTGCTCTTACTGTTATCGAGCCTATAGTACATTCAACTTTTCATAGTATGCTCTTGAGAGATAAGTTTGTCCCATTTACATCTGTTGGAACCAAGTGGCTACTTGCGACTAACAAATTGGTAACACTGACTTCCCTTTCAGGTGCCGTACTGCGACCAACTGGTGAGCAATCTCGCGTGTTGTGTGCATCGGTAATCACGTGATCACTCTCTAGCCAAATCACATCACACCCTGCGTACGGATGTAGCTCACTTGCATGCTCTGTTGCACTTGGTGTGCGTGCGTGTGTGTATTGCAGCATTTCCTAATTTCTTTAATTTTTTTTCCTTTCATTCTTTGGTTGAGGTCTCTCAGCTTTGACATATATGCCGATGCTATTGTATGGGTTGATCTCTGCGAGGTCTGTGATTTTTATTTTCCTTTAGCTGGACTTCTTTTTATTTATTTGCATCTATTGCTGTGCAGAGGATGAATGAACCTTTTAACCTACATTGTCATGAATGCATGGTGACATTTGTTCACAGGTAGAAATCAAGGAATGAAAGATTGTTAGTGAGAATGAGTGGGGGGCTTAAAACTCCCTCTGTAGTAGATATTTTGGTGCCTTGTCTGGTGCCAATTTTTGAGAGGAATGGTAATTTAAAGTTCAAACACTCTGTCATTATTATTTCTCTTCTTTGGCACCTGCTTCTGGGGCAGTTGTTGTTTTGTCCCTTCCATCACTCCCGCACCTCCTCCTCTGCCCACTCTCTACTGCACCCCACTCCGGAGCGTGAGCACTGTGACATCATTGAGAGGAGTATTTGGTCCAAAAGACATGCTATGGAAGCACAGGGAAATCTAGAGCAGGGTACCAACATGTTTAAGGGAATGTTTGTTCTTTCGATTGATGACTAAATTCGACCATACATACTTGCTGAGTACAACAAAAAAACTCATTGCACTCCTCTCTCTCATGCATAATGTATACGCATTGGCCTTTTTCTTGATTTTCTGATGAAGCCAGTACTTTGATACCAGTCTTCTTAGTAGTAAATCTTTTGATAGATTAGGCATCTGCTGGTGACTTATGATTCTCATATTGATTTCATCCTTACCCAAAATTATTCCTTCGTTGATTAGCAATTGCACTTGAGAATACTGTTTTATTTTAGAAGTTCAATTTAATTTTCTGGGATGCAAATTAAAATTGATTTGAGAATTAATTATGAATGATATTTCATAGAGATAGATTTTCTTTTTCGTTTTTCTGTGGTTCATTCTTTTTAAAACTTCACATAATTTTTTCAAAACCTTGCTACATTCCAGAAATATTTGCAAAGAAATATTAGAATAGTTAGGTTTCACCTTAGGGTTGCACCATTCAGGGTTATCTCTTGTCTTTGCAGAACGGGCATCTTTGCTGCAGTTTTGATTTCCAGTGTTCTATTGTTCTTACTGAACATAATAACAGTGAGAATGGAGCTGCCCTTGGCCATATTTCCAATGGAAGTGAAGGACAATCGCATGACTCTACCGAGTCGAGTGGACCTGACCTCAAGCCTGAAACCAGTGGCAAAGGAAATATGCATGATGGTGGTGCTGCACCGAAAACATCGCTTTCAGAGGATATCAGAGAGGATGTCAAGGGAGAAAGAGGCAAGCATTCTCGGGACGAAGACAGAGTGCACAATGGGGTCAAGAGTGCTGGACAAGATGGGGGCAGAAGCACAGGGAGCGGTCATGAGTAGCCAGGTGGAGACCAAGCGCACTCCCCTCACCCCTTCCACTCAGAGGTGGGGCATGATGAAAAGGCAATCGGAATGATGAGGGAGAGGCAAGAAAAGAATGGTGGACAGTGATGGCACAGTAAAAAAATAAGAGACAACTAAAATTTTGTGTCTACAAATGGTGGACTCCGCCTAGCCTAGGGCATCCTGGGATATTCGTCCCAATCAATGTTGCCTAAGTCAGTCAACCAACGAGTGGAGAGCACTCGATGCTTCTGGACCATTCATCAACTGGACAGCCCATGCTGCTTCTGTAAATGCCTTTGTCACAGCTGCTGTCTGGCTTGTGTTTGTATGCCTTAAATCTGACAGGAGTTGTGTAAATGGTTGGTTTTTCCCTAATGCAGTGGTGCTCCACCCACTAGAAAAAGTGGTCATTATAATTTGATCTGCAAAATGCATTTCTTCGAGAATCTCTGAATTATTATAGCGATCCATTAAATCATTCCACTACCTAGCGTTTGAGTTATGACTCCTTTACCTCTAATGTGCAAGTGCAGTTGGTAATGAGAGAGTGTGGAAATGATCCTTACATTCCAGAAACATTTAATTTGACGTTATGCGAATGGAATAACACCAACGAAGGTTATAGTGTTTGCCAAAGACTTGTTATTCCTCAGCACAAGATGCTGTGATCTTGCCCAAATGAAAGTGATGTTTAGGAAAAGCTGCTACATAAACACAATAAGGAAGTAAATGATATTTAACTTGATCCAATAACAAAGTGCTTCATTTGTAGCGTTACTAAACAAATCCAAAGTGTCTTCCTGAATGCCAGAGATCTCCTGGAAGTTAATGGTGTGTGCTGTCACTTGATGTGCTGCGAAAGAATTGCAACGAATATGCAGGCAGTGCTTCACTTGTGCACAGGGCTATCATCATTTGTTTTCTCATAGATAGTCTTCAGCATTGGGCTTATTAATCAAGGAAATCTGGCAATTTAGCTGAAGGAATGGAAACTTATCACTGTGTGTGCATGTAAAAGCAGGTTTGTACAAATTATATCTGGCTAATTAAATTTATAAAGAAACTTGGGCTGTGCTCTGCTGCAGTATTCAAAGAGTGACAATGAGTTATATCAAGTAGGCGATTGTACAAAACTAGTAATTTGAAATTTTAAATGGACAGTACCATTCAAAAGTATTACGTCACTTTTTTGGCAGGTGAGAATATTAATCATGCTTCAGAAACCACTTCACCTATCATGATTTCAGTTCTATCTCAGTTTAAAGTAATTGCAGCTTTCAAATCCATTTTAACAATCTAGTCAAAAATCCAAATTTATCACTAGACATAGCCAATACATATAAAGTTAGAGATTAAAATTTCAAACCCATAGTAAAGATGCAGTCATGAGTTTCATTCTTTACTAAGAAACTGGCAATACGGGAGAAAGTGGAATCCTAATATGTGATAGCATGTCAAGTGCATTTCAATAAAAATCAAACAATAATATCCAATTTTGATTTTTATTCAATGGGTAGGTGCTTCTGCTTTTATCAGGCATGATAGAAACAAAATATTTTCTTTAAGTTTAAAGACATGATCTCTAAAGTCATTGTAAATTAATAGAATAGAAACATGAACACTATGATTGTGCAGAAACTGTGCAATTATTCAATAACTATCTGTTTCTTCTATAAAAATGAGCCACAAAATTACAAAAAAATACAAATATTTCATGCTGTCCATTGTTATTTTGTTTGAGGAGTCTATTTTGCAATAGTCATTTCTAATTTTCTAAGAATTTTAAAAAGAGCAAATTATTAATTTATGAATAAGATAGAAATTTGACAGATGAAAGACATACTGATAATTGGAATTATACCCCATTAAAAAGGATTTGAAATAAGTTTGCACCATTACGTAGAAAACAGGCTTTGGCAACTTTTTTTTTTATGGAATACATATATTCTTTTAAATTTGAAGTTTGGATTCATAAATCATCATGATTTGCACAATTTCAATAAGCATACGTGTTTACTTTAAGTAAAGAATTGTTTGGATAAAATGTTATGTGGTAAGTTGGTTGCAATAAAATATTAGATTTTGATTGAACCTTGAAATCAATTTGTTGACATCAATATTGATTGTTACACTTAGTTCCATGCCATACAAATCTACGAATAGATTTTTATGCCTGCTAATAACTCTTTAAAAAGGACAAAATTCAGTGATATTCAGTGACATGGACAAGAAGCGGGAATGGCCTCTTGCTTGCTTTGTGCATTTGTATTTCTTTTCCCTTGGAAGACCCTTTTCCAATTCTCTTCACCTAGCACAAAAGTCAGCGAATTCGAATGGGTGAAAGAATTGTTAACGTATTGACTCCATCTATTAGTGGCAAAGACTTTAAACTTCACTTGCTGTTATCATCCACCATCAAAATGCTATTGTGTGTTTGATGTATCTTGTTTTAAAACAGACAATAGCATTCAAATGACGGGAAAGAATGAAGTTGCAATTTCAGCCTTCTTTTTAAGTCTGAATGAATAATTCCTCATTCCAAATTTTCTCAGTAGCTTTGTGAAGACAATATTTAAAGCAATTAATAACTCCCAAACCTAACTGACCCCTATATTTTTTTTATTGAAGTTTCTAGTCACAAATATGAACAAATACCTCCATTTGTGTGCTCACACTAAGCAAATAGTCATCAAAGCTTTATGTAAATTATTGTACAATACATGTTAAAGTCATTTGAGGGCACTACTTTCAAGAAAAGGAGCAGTTGATTTATACTTGCAACTTGTACAGTTATGCCTGATGTGTCTCAAATGTTGTAAATGGAATGTGTGCCAATTATTAAAATAAATATTAAAGTACAATTGTCATTTAGTTTATTTTGTGTATAAAACAATTACTCTTAGTAATGTATTGAATGACAGCTCAATGTACCAATGAAATTGCAATAATTAGTATGTACCATTACTAAAGAATAGTAATACAGTACACTCCCGATTATCCGGGCTAATGATGGGGAGGGACGGCACGAATAATCGGAAAACACGGATAACCCTAAATTTTGCTTATATGTCTTGCAATGTTCATAATTTACCTAAAACAAACAATATATTATTATTTATGTAGTTACTCTGCTATTTTAGAGTGCTTCCCAGGCTCAATGAGAGCTTTCTTCGCCAGTTCGCGATCTTTTTAGCGGAGATAACATGGTTTTACTCGAATCATTAATGCTCCATTTAAGACCTGGTTTCAAAAACCACGTATCCGTGGCTGCGTGTTCACGGATGCAGAAAAGTGCTTTGCACGAATGCTTCAAAACCACTACTCGACGTCGGAAACTACAATTTCAGGCACCACGCCACGTAGTCGCATCGCGCATAAGTTTCCCGGGTTGCAACTGCTGCGGGACGTGTATCCGTCATCACGGAGCGCAGCCGCCCGCTACGAAGCTTGGATAACAAAACACGCTCCTTCCGTGAATGTGGCTAGCGCGCCATCACTTCCGTTTTACGAAGAGGATTCTAACGGAAATAATAATCCCGGTGTATCCTAGCATTAATGTAGTAATACCGATGATTTTGCGTCCGATTTTATTATTTTTTTAATACCGATCGCGGAAAAAATTGAGCGAAAGAGAAAATCATGCACGGATAATCCGCAACCCGGATTAACCGCAGCTGGATAATCGGGAGTCTGCTGTATGTAGTTTCAAACTTAATCGACGGTATTTAATTATTTAATGTTCAAAATTTTTTAGTATTCAGTTATCAAATCATTTCATTTTTGCTAAAATCATCCACACAATTTGAGAATCAATACTTACACAAAATGTGGTGTAAAATTGTCAGGAACCCAGCTGTTCGCAAGAAATTTGCAGCAAGCACCACCTCATCAGTGGTGTAAAAAGGATTTTAATTTGGGGGATGATGAACCTGACACTGAAGAAGGAGACACGCTATCAGGGTTCCCCAGCAAAGCAAAACACTCGAAATACCCCCCACCCTCCAACAACAGCCATGTGTTCCCCAGCTGGTGGTACATATATGTGTTGTAGCCAAAACTATAGGCAAGTGCGGCTCACAAATACATAGATACTAGTTTTTCTATTTGAAGTCACTAAATTTTAAAGTTTATAATGTATGTATTCCTTTTACTGAGCTCCACTATATGCAAAAACCGTGTCGTTTTAAAAGCTCATATTTTAACCATTAAAATTTCTGAATATTACTGTCAGCCTTTGGGGGATGCAGAGTCTAAAGCAGAGTTGTGCACTGGACAGCACCATCAATGCTTTTTCAGATGAAACTAAGTACTGCACAAAATTAGCAAGAAAGAGTATGAGCATGATTGGGTGTTAGGAAGCAAAATTAGGAATGCCTTTTTTTCCATTTTTTTTCTACATTAATGTATAGCAACTGCATTTTCACTCCTTTCATTTTGGGGATGAGGGTGTGGAGGGATAAAGGCAGGGTGTAGTTTCGCATATTGCTGATCTTCTGCACCAGGCTCCACTCCTCTCATGGGTTTATAATTAAATGATAAAATTTGGCATCCTCTCTCCATCAAATTTGAATCCAATGGATAGTAATTACAAGTGTAAAAGCTAGAAAAAGCTAAAAACTAACGCCTATTGGGAAGCATAAAAATAGGTTTTAAAAAAACCCATAATAAATGAAGTTACTTCTACACTGAACTCAATCCAAATAAACCAGAATGCTATTTTACCGGAAATAAACTAAGGAGTCAAGCAGTTTTTGAGGAAGATATTGATTGAGGAGGTAGGAAGCTTGTTACTCTTCCAAGGTTAGTAGTATCCAGCATTACCTTTTTCAAGCAGCCGCTAAGCTTCCATTTGTTTTTCTTCACTGTTGAAATTAATTTAATAAGCAGGCTTTGTTTGAATAGAGTCATTTCAGTGAATTGGAGAATTAGTAATTCAGGGGTGTGTATAATGGAGTGGTTTAGGGGTCAAGATCCTCCAAAATGGGTAAAGAAAAAAATTAATACCATAGTCTGAATAAGTTAGATGAATCATGGGTGAGTGCATGGCTGTGGCATACACTGAGACTTTCACATAAAATGTTATTTGTATAAACCCAACAAATGAGGATCTGTGTATGCTACAGTAGTAACTATAACACCATGGAAACCACCTGCGGAAAAGACTGAATTTCATTTAATCGATACCTCCACTGCAAAAAACACTCAACAATCGCCCATCGAATGAAATCTGCTCATCTAGTACTACAAGAGCTACTAGATGAGTGGATTTCATTCGGTGGGCGATTGTTGAGCGTTTGTGCAGCAGAAGTATAGTAATTTTTAACTATATTACTATACGTATCTGGGTAAGCCTTGTCAGCATCAAATATATTTCCTTAACAACAAGCAGTTTTAAGCTATTCAAATTGATTTTTAGCCTGAAAATAGATTATTTAAGAGGAAACTATCACAATTTAGTTGCAGTAAATTTTAATGGATGCATATGGTTCATATTAATCCTACTCTCCAGGGGCGCAGCTAGGAATTAAGCCTAGGGGGGGTTTTAGGCGCAACTAATACCTATGGGTGTGGGGTATTGCATACTTACCAGGGTAAGCAGGAGTTGCGGGGGGCCCCCTCCAGAAAAAATTGAAGAATGGTTCAAAATGGCGAGTTTTACGGCTTTCTGAGGGATATTTGATAAATCCTAACACTATTCTATAAGTAATACTGATCCAAAAAGTAAAATGGATTAAACTTAAAAATTTCTCCGAGCTCTGGAGGGGTTTTATCCCCCAAAACACCCCCCTCGCTGCGCCACTGCTACTCTCTGTTTAATCAATATAGCACTAGGTATCTATTTTTTGCGTTATAATAGGTCCCATCTAGAGTTCTTATACTCTGAGGAAGTAATTTTTACTTGGGTTTAGGTTGCTCATGACTAGTGAAAAGGTTTGTAAGCTTTTGATCCCAAGCCTGAAGTAACCACATTGCAGCTAATATTGATGTCTCATCTCACCCTACATGATCATAATGCCTCCTAAGACAGGAATGGAAGCAGATATTTAAAAAATATCATGAAGGAAAAGAAAACTACATATAATGTTTATATATAGTTGAATGAAAAAGGAAGTATCTACTGATAATAGGACACGTAAGATCTAGGATTTTTTCATATTATACATATTCCACAAAGTAAACAAGCCAAACGTGAAACACTGTTCATTGAATTGTGAAGTTTGATTATTTCTTCAAAGACCAATAAATAAAATCTTGGTAAAAATATTTATTTAAAATGTTAATTGATGGCATATAAAAGCACTTTAGAAGAATAATACGTTAAAAATATAAAATACCATCATAAAAATATCACATTGAATCCTTTAGAAAATGCAACAATTACAAACACCTCACTCATTGTAAATTCCTTCGATGAGAAAGTCCATGCGATTATAGTGGCGTCTTTCCCACAGATCTGCACCCCTTTTGTATAAATAAATTGCTAACACGATGAGTAAAGGCACGGAGAAGACAGTACAAACAATTGGTATGATATAATCCATTTTCCGGATGTAATCACTGATTGACTCATCGCCGTCATCAGTCACGGCCGGCTTTGGTTTTCTTGTCACTGAAGAGTTACCATTCGGGAATGAAACGTTCTTAACAATTTCAATAGGCTTGTGCACCTCGTTGTTGCTTACTGTGACATTTTCAAGAGCCACTCCTTTCCGAGCGATTATTTTACCTTCTTTCATCGAAGACATTCCTTCAATGATTGCAGAGTGTGGATCCAATTCGGGACGTAATGGAACTGCCGTGGAACTAGTCGTTACTCTTTCGCCAGCTGACTCTACAACCCCTCCTTCGGCTATCACTGTTTTGCTTGGACTTTTAGACGCACCTTCGAAGTTTGTTCCAGACGTATCCAGGGTATTAACATTATTACCACCTTCCGTCATAACTGTATTTGTATTTCCAGTTTTAGCCTGCGACGGTCCAAATTCCAAGGACGATGTGTTTTGACCTCCATCGGACTTGGTGATTTTAGTCAAATTGGAAGAAAGGACATCCGTCTTTGTTGGAAGAACAGTCAATTGCACATCACCAGCTGGGAAACTGCTTGGCATAGAAGGGGTTGTTGAAGTAACATTGATCCTGTTGGAGGGGCTCAAACTCACACCCCTTATTATTGGGGACGTAGCATTTGTATTGGCTTGACTTTGCATGGCACCATTCTCATGTGTAGGCAAACTGTTGTCAGCAACGGTTAATTGCAATGACCCCAAAACTAATGCAATACAAACAATGCCCAGCATTACAACGATTTTCGTTAATCAACATTGGAGGAAATGATTAATTGGCTTCCTCGACGGCAGGGCGATGTTCGTCAATGTTAACTTTTAGATACACACACGGTTGACTAATTGAAATGATCGAAAAGATTTTATGATTACGATTTCGCAATTTCGTGTTACATTTGTTTTCTTCGACGTCATCAAGACTGTTCCCCCACCACCCTGACCAAGTGGGTAGGCGGTGGTTAGTGGAAAAGTTTGAATGAATTTACGTTCAAATGATATATCATAGTGGGAAAATGTGTATTGATAACGGCAGAAGGGACGCGTTCAAATAGGAATAAATTTTTAGTACCTATGCTGATCTTATTTTCAATTTGTTTCTCCAAAAAATACCTAGAGTTCTTGAGAATCTGGTTCTACACACTTTTCAGACTCCAAGGTCCAAGGCCGATGTCTAGCAAGGTCATTATGATTTTCGATGGATTGACCTACTAATTAAGGGATTGTGTTCCGAGACTTCCACAGAGCCCATGAGACTAACATTAAATGCTATCTTAAGCGTGGTCGTAAACATTTGATTACCAGAGCTCCTGGGTTAATGTATTATTTCATTCGACGTTAGTTTAAGCATGTAACGTTGGAAAATCTTTCAGAGAGAGATTGAGCACCAAGAGAAACGGAATAATCATGCAAGAGACGTTGCCTGAAGAAAATCATAAGGGCACCGCTGTCAGTGTGCCATCCAACGCGGAAAGCGCATCATCAACGACCATGGGTGATACAGGGAGTGAAAAAACTGATACCACATCTGCCAGTAAAATAACCAGGAAAGGAAATTTTAAAGATGCAGTAATTGATTTCATCGGAGGATCTCTGGGTGAGATGACTTTTAAAAATCATTATAGTTTTATTAGTCCGTGTGAGGTGTGTGTACAGATTAAAGACCAATAAAATTGCTTTAATAAGGTATTAAGGCGCTGCATATCGTGGTTAAATAACAATGAAATGATAATATAGAAGCTGAATAGATCTCCTCTTTCAAAGAAACTCATCACATCATGTGTCCTTCGGCTAGGCGTCATGGAGTTATTAATACAAACAAATGTCAATAAATTATCACCATGTCTTGATATTCAGACCAGTTTAACTAATTTTCAAACAATAGAACTATTTTTTTAGCCTGTGGTGCAATGAATCACATGGTGATTCAGGGAAAATTATTTAACCAGGCATACTTGGTCTGCAGTTCATAAGTTTGGACACCGAATTTTTATGGCCCTAATTTAGACCACGAACTTGTATTCTTTATTATGTACAAAAATGTATTTAGACAATGTTGAACTGACAGTTTATCACAGTCCATGAAAATCGGGTGCCTCTAAGGTTTCTTAAAATTTAAATTATTAGATGTTTAAATGGTTACCTGTTTCATAATAAAAGTAATAATTGTGCTCGTAAAGACCCACAAGCTTTCCTGGTTGCAGGGCCCACTTTTTTGCCCACTGCCCAAATGGCTGAGCCATAGCTGCCATCTGGATGTAATTGGATATATTATATCCAGAGCTGCCAAACTGCAGTTTCTTATTTATGTATTCTTAGGGAGGGGGATAGTTGTGAGGGCTTCTCAGGTCCACTTCAACAGTGATTTTAACCCTCCCCTGAAATACATTTTGACTAGCTCCTTTACTTCATTGTATGCCACGGGTGACTCTACTGGGAGCAATTTACATTGCTACAGGAAGTCCAGATCTAATTAGGCTAGAGCCAAGCTGAGGGAAACACAAGCATGCCAGTTTTACCCCAGCCTCCACTTACAGCGTACCTCAGAGGAGCTTCCAAAACCTTTTTCTGTGTTATTAAAGGTGGGGAAAGAGTCACAAGAAGACTTTTGTCTTCCTTTCCCAAATGCCTGCAGCTTATAAAGCTAGGGCTGCTCATGGGCCGTTGACATGGTCTCACTGAAGGCGCTCCTCTCCAAAACTTGTCTCGAATGGGCTACTAATACAGCGTAACTGGGACTCTAACTCAGAACCTTCCAATTGTTTGTTTGGATGCTCTACCAGGACCATGCAATTAGTATAGCACCCGACCATCAATTACAAGGTTCTGGGTTGGAGTCCCAGTTATGCTGCATTTTTACCCTCTGAATTGTGGCTGCACCATCTGCCACTGCATCCATTCTCTTATCCTTTTCTTTTATGCGCTTATCTTATACCTTTCTTTCTCCTTCTGTGGATTCTTAATGATGTGTACATAAATGAGGGAACCCATATTTTTTCAACTGTTGCATACTTTTTGATTAATCAGCAAGGAAACAACTATGTTCTCAACCCTTTTACTCAGTGATTAACCCATAGATTATATTGGTGAGTGTAGAGCTCACCCTGAGTGTAGAGAGTATGTATATGGAGTGTACTATACTATACTTTGCTACAGGCATGTGAGACTCACACCATAGGCGGATCCAGGGGGGGGGGGGGCACGGGGGCCCGGGCCCCCCCCCCCCCCCCCCCCCCCAGACCCTTAAAAATATGTTAGATTTTTAATACGGTCCCATTATCATTTCGTTCGTTTTGTGTTACAAGGTATCCTTGTGCCCCCCCCTGAACAAAATCCTGGATACGGCCTTGCTTGTGCCCCTCCCAGAAAGAAATTCTGGATCCGCCCCTGACTCACACACTAAGGAAGGGGAGCAAGTTCCTTTCCCTTGTCCATCCAACACTTCAAGGATATTTGCTTGGAGATGATCAAAGCCTTACTTTAGGAGTTGAACCCAGGACTCTTCAGTCAGAAGCCAAGCAATCTGCCCGCTAAGCTAGCATGCTCTCTGTCATTAGTCCTTAAATGGAAAGCATTTTGGAAATTTTCTGATATCGCTGGTTGCTTCCATCTAATGACCATGGGTGATATGTCATTTGGCCAGTCTCCCCATATTGAGCAGGCAAATGTTGTGTTTTGTTGTACAAAATAATATTAAAATATTATAGAATTTGTACTTGCCAACAAATATTCCTATTATTCATCTGAAATTTATATACACTGCAATTTTTTATTATGGTGAATGACCTTACAAAACCAGTACTGAAAGACATTGGGTTGGCAGTTAATGGTTCTGGAGTGAGATATTCTTGCTTTCCATTTCCATTAGTGTGGAATTAATAATAATCAAAGTGCAGTCGAAAGAGCTTTTTGTTTGAATTAATATACCTAGATTATAGATGGTTACTGCTGGAAGATTCCCTGTTAACTGAGCTTTGCATGGTCACTTGTTAGAGCTGTACCTGGACTAATCCTCAGGCATGTGAATTTCACAGATTCAGAGTAGGGGTCTAGTTCCTTTCCCTGGGCCACCTCATGTATTGAGAAATTTGTTTGGGGATATTTGAATGTTTCACCCGGGAAGTGGTTCGTAATGTCAGTAAAAATTCCTGAAATTCTATCATCGTTCTAAGTATACTATAAGTGTGAAGTGCTTTCTCCTTAATATAGAGGTTTTTAAGATTGTATTTCTTCTCCTGATATTTTATTAAGTTTCTTTAATTTCTCCCAAGGAAGCCACATAAAATTGTATCATTTTATGTAGAGATATATGTATCCATTTAGCATGTAATTGTAGTTTAAGCTTCAGTATTATTTTCCTGTCAATAGGGTGGGAGCCCTACAGATGACAGAAGTTGCTATAGAGTATATGCCAAAATTGTTTTGCTAACTTCTGTTTCACATGCAAGATATTGATCTAGATACTATACATAATTCATATTTGCAGTTGCAATGAGTGGATTGCAGTATGTAGGTACATTTTCAATGGTAACCATTACAAGTGAGAATGTCTTAAAAGGAATGCATAATATTTTACATGTTGTAAAACTTTTAATTTTTTCCCGAACTACTGGAGGCTTTTACTAAATTGAAGAAATTTGATGATGATTAACTGACCATACCATGATCAGGATTTCTCCTTTTTTCAATAGGCATAAAACTTTCAATAATAAGTACGTATATGTAAGTAACATAAACTTAAGGCCTGGTTACACGGTACATTAACACATACAAGTTAATGTATGCTTGCGTGAATGATTTTTGTGGACTGGAACGGAACATATACGAATGCATGAACTGAATTAGAACTGGTTCTCTTTTCTGTGCATGCATTCACACAAGTTGGGTGGTAACACGGTGCATTTTGGCGTACATTCTCGCATTCATAAATTTAGACATTAGCCCGTAAATGTTTATGTATCGTGTAACCAGGCCTTTTAGGCTTTTGTGAATTAGTTTAACTTATAACATATCTTTGACACCAATTGAATTTGTATGAACTACTGATGTGAAATGGAGTGGCTGTCGTATTTTGGATTTATATAGCTATAATGTCTTGATTTAGGTCATCTGTAATCAATGAAACCTATTTTAAATTGATATTATGGAGAAAATCTTTATTTTGGCAATGACTCTGTATTTTAATGGCTCTCAGATTTTTTTCCTCAAGTTTATACAATGTAACATTTTATTCATAAAAATAAATGAAAGCCATGGATTAAACCTTTGACTGCGGGAGCATTATTATCTGTTTTGTACGCTGACTGCTGAAAAATGTTTTTAAACATTTGACCATCGCAAGACTACCTTCTTCAGTTTTCTAAAATTTTTATTGTTACCCGTGTAGAGTGCACTTCCCCTCACTCTAGGGTTCGCTAATGCAGCTTAACTCTCCCCCAGCATCCCAGAAAAACTAAACATTTAAAGGAGTTCCCGCAGTCTAAGGGTTAATATTTAGCACTTGTTCAAGTTCTATCTTATTTTAAGTCCATTTGCCTCTGCCAAAAAAAAAGACAGGCTTTAGAAAATTTATACACAGTGACTAATTTCTTCCTATCAAAATGAGCGCACAATATTTTGATATGACGTATGATTTAGCTGATGAAACTTCTTCTTCATCCAAGAAAGAATTTTCTCTCTCAGTTATAGGTATTAGCTAATTTTTTAAAAATAAAGTCACACTTGCGATTAAAAAAGGTGCTTTTTAGTCATATCTGGCTTTTTTTTTACCTTCTATTGGTATCTCTATATAATCTCTGTCATAGAAATTGTCCATATACTTAATTGGATATTTCTGCCTATTTTTTAAGTTTTTTGATTTTGAAAAGCCTCAGTCAAACCATGGCCATCATAATTAAGAAAATATCTTTTTTTCTTAGGTGGCGTGGCATCTGTATATGTGGGACAGCCTTTGGACACTGTAAAAGTGAAAATGCAAGCATTTCCTCAGCTGTATACAGGGATGGTGGATTGTTTCAAACGCACACTAGCGCAGGAGGGAATTTCACGTGGTCTTTATGCTGGAACCATCCCAGCTGTGGCCGCCAATGTTGCAGAGAATTCAGTTTTATTTGCTGGCTATGGTGCATGCCAGAAAGTCATAGCCTCTTTCTCTGCCACAAAGGTATATTTTTTAACCATCTTAAATTTTAGAGGATATTTCTTTTTCCACATAGTCGGTACTTATACACAAAGTGTCTGTTTACCAGATGTTGTTGTTACTGGGTTTCCTTTACAAATTGGCCGGTTATGACTTTAAGTGATCCTTACATTTTATATTACAACTTACTGCAGGAGTAACCTCCAGAAACTAATAAAAACTAAACAGAACTATTTTTGTAACAGTGGATACTTTTTCCATATTCATATATGAAATAGTTATCAACAAAATGATAATGCTGTGCTGTGGTAAGAAATCTCTAGACTGCAGCAAAATTATGCAGCAGTCTTTCAACATTTTGATTTTGCTTAGACATATATGTTTAAAATGCGGTTTAAATAGGCTAAGTTTGTTACACAGTTGAGTATTATAATATAATAGCTAATATAAAATAATTTAATGGTCCTCACTGAAGTTTGACTGTTTATTATCTTGTCATAAGTGGTTGTAGTCAATGTATGTATCATTAGGTTTGAGGAATAAAAATAATTTATCTCTTTAGCCCTTTCACTGCTATGAACGTACCTGGTACGTTGGCACGGTAGGCTGCTGTGAATGTACCTTTCCTACCTTCCTATCCTGCGCTCAGCACTTTCACTACTTGTGACAAGCAGGTTTCTGAAGGGTGTTCAGCAGCGAAAGGGCTAAATTGTCTTAAGAAACTGATGAAATTATGATTTCTGTAATATTTTATGATGGAAGTTCCTGTTCCTTCTTATTACCTCAGTCCTCTTGTGTCACCTTAAATTTTTGTGGGTCCAGTAATTTTTGCTATATATAATGACAATGAATGCAAATATGATATTTTGTATGGTGATGATTTTATTTTTGCATTGTTGTTAAATGTCACCATTTTTCTTTTGTCTACCATCCCTTATACAGGATTGACATAATTTTCTCTTTTCTAAGCATGCTTCTTCAATGGAGGCTAATGAATGAAATTGCAGGACTGAACAGAATTTTATTGGCCTCCATTTAGCTTGAATTGAATTTCAATGAAGACTGCAGGAATTGTCAACAAGTAATGCGCATTTAAATTTTTCTCAAAATTAACTAGCACCTTAAAAAAATTGCACCATATTACCCAGGCATGTCTTTCCTGAGATATTTCCTTTTAATTTTGAATTAAGATGTTTTTGTTGTAAAAAATTACTAGCTGACCGGGCAAACTTTGTAACACCTAATAATAAATGAACTGTTCAGTAACACCATTTTTAAATCAAGAGCGGCAGTACTTATTTTAATAATTTCTTAATTATGATAGTAAAATGAGAAAAAATCAGTAAAACTACAAAAATAAGTATTACAATGCCTTATTAGAAAGAAATTATCTCTGATAAATGCGATGGTGGTTGGCGTAATATGGTGAAACTCCTTCATGATGCACTCTATTCAATATACATAATGTAGACAGGGCAAACATACAGGGATTTTTTCAATGAATTTTCTAATTTTTATGTATTAACTTAGGAAATTTTATGCGTTCTTGTGAAGCAGTCAAATTTTTATGCATTCTGTTGTTGGCCTATTTGTGCTTTTAATGGTAAAAAAGGTTTTAAGGCCTAAGTCTGTCGCATAAACCAGTCCCGTGTGTAGATGTGCCCTGGTCTACCTTACACGTTCGGGTTTTTTCTCTTGAGTCTAGTATCAGATGGTTTACCAACACGTGGACATGCCACGCACATTTGGCCATGAGAAAAACATTCTAGATTCAGACCATCACCTTGTGATTTGTAAATCATCATGGAAAATAAAACATGAATTGGATATTGAATTTGTTTTAACTCAAAGAGCATATTAATTGGGATCATGGGAATCCTCGGAATGAGAACCTCCGCATCATTGAATTTTCCTTTGGGTATAGTCCGTGAATCACATTGATTATCAGTTTTTTATCACCATATACATATCATTGCATAGTTTTGGTTTCAAAGCATCATGACCTCTTGGCCAACCTTCAGCTGTAAATTGTGAGGTGGTAAGCCAGGCACATTCAAGAAGTTTAAAAATTCAGACGAAAAGTTGGTGACTTCGTCTTTGTTGTTACACTTTCAATAAATTTGAGTGAATGCAGAGTACCAATTCTGAATACATATGTAACAAATTTTAATTTATCCGCATCTTCATTCTTAGCTGCCAAAAATGCTTACTCACCCAACCGTTTGAGATTTTGTGGTTGTCAATCATGTTTGGGTACACTTTTTAATGAGCTCATCTTTCGATGAAACGAAATGGCAAAAATTCCGAGGAAATGAAATCGAACCGCTCTGTTCGTCGATAGGAACACAGCCATTACCAATAGTCAACAATTACATTAATATGTTATAAGTATTGAAATGTTTTTAATACTGTTACGAAGCTCAGACATTAAATTGGTGAAAACAAAACAAATCATCTAGTGTTGACCGACTTGACAGCTTTGGCAGTGTTACCAACTCCTCAAAACATACCCCTAAGATCAATATTAATTTTTTTCTTGAACTATCATTATTTTTTAATGTTTATTCTGTTATCTGGGGCTGAGACAAATCGAAAAAAAAAAAAATGAATACATATCATTCACATCGGTTCAGCCGTTCTCGAGTTATTAATGGTGTAACTATGTAACACGATTTTTGACTTTCTTTCATATATATGTATATGTATATAGACGGTGAAAAAATGCATGCATGGTAATGTGTTCAACTGGCTTTCTTTTTTAATAAGCTAATATATTTTTAGGAATGCTCTGTATTATTCAATCATCGTAGTACTGGGTAAGTGCTAAAATGCATGATGTGTGACTTTTGATTTATGTTATTGTTACTATAACTTATTTATTATTCCTCTCTTCACCTTGTTATCTTAGTTACACTTCAAAATTTTGCTACGCTAATTTAAGGATGCTTCTCCATATTGAAAGTGTAGCATTGATCAGTTTTGTTTTAGACCTGAAAGTGAAGTTTTCCCTTTTCTGCCAAGATTGTGTTTTTGTGATTAAGCCCAGATAATTATACTGGCAGCAATGAGAGTGACTGACTTACTGAGGTGACATTCACAGTTACCTGAAGCCTAATAGGCTTTTAGCAGCTGCATCACGTGCAATTGCGAGAGCTATCCTACTTTGGTTATTTTCCTTTGATCATTCATTTGTCCGCAATGATTTTACACTTTCCGGGAAATAACATGGGTGGGCATCTTGGGCTTTACTCTCTATTGTAACTTTTTCAACTACTGATAATCAATGTTTATGACATCTCTCCAGTCGTGGATAAAGATATTTGAGCTACATTTACTTTTATCGTAATAAAAAAATAATCAAGTCACATGCAAAGTTTCAGAAAGCTTCCCACACAGCAGAAATACGTCTCTGAGACGTCTCGAATATCTCCTGTTACGACTCAGAGACATTCTGAGAGCTTCAGAGACATCTCTGAGACTTCTCTGAGATGTCACTATGTCCAAAAAAATGGTCTATCAGATGTCTCATGACACGTCTCAGATAAGTCTCTGAGATGTCTCATAAGAGTTTGTACTCTGGTATGCTTAAAAATGTAGGCAAAAAATAATTAAATGCAAATTATACAGTTGTGACCTACTTATCTCGATCATTTTTAGTGACGAATTTTTGATGGATGACCTTTTGAAAATAAGAAACCCATATTAAATGTTGTGATTTTAATAATCAAAACTGCGCAATTGCACCGAAAAATATATATGGAAGGCATTGATGGCGTTTCAATAAGTTTTTTTTTTAATTTCCTGAACGGCTCACGATTACATCTCTGAGACATCTCAGAGACATTTGCGATATTCGAGACATTCGAGATCATAGTGAGACGTCTCTGAGAGGTTCGTTGCTATGTGGGTTTGTTTATACTGATTATACACTTATACAAGACAATGCCATATTGTGATATGAAAAAGTTAAAGTTGTGATTCTGCAATGTTTGGCAATGTGAGTGGCCCCGCAAGGGGTGGGGTGTGCACCCCCCCATATGTATCTGCCACCTCATCATTCCTAACAGTTGGTCTGTATGACTTGCAGGTCATCACTCAAAAAGCTGAATTAGATTCCTTTTGTTTCTTTGCCCCTGCCATTACTTCTCATTTTCCAGTTCTCAGGATTGGCTAGTTACCAAATCCCTTTGAATAGTCTTAAGGAGTAGGAAGAATGGTAACTTAGTGGGAAGAGCATTGGGCTAGTTGCCTGAGGGTCCTGTTTTCAAATTCTGGATGAAGTATTTGTGAGCTCCCATGAAAACCTCACTGAAAATGAGTTTGTTAGCCCGGGGAAAGGAATGGGTCATGGATGAGTTTGCATAGTTGCTCTTGTGTAAAGGCAAGGCCCATGGAACTTTACACTTACACGTAATTTTTATTCACTCTTGCAACTTAGGAATTGGTAACAATGGGGCTAAATGTTGATTATTATCTCGTTTTATTTTTATTTGTTTTATTAGTTTACAATTATTTTCACCTTGATGATATCTAATATGATGATGATTTATTCAGTAGTTGAATGTTTAAGCTATTCTTCTTCCCTAAATTTTTGAGTGGCTTATAACAGTTGATCACTGGCTTTTTGGTGCTTTAGATTTCAAACTTAGCTTTTCCTTTTTTTTTGATTTCTTAGTCTTTTGTTATTTTTCTGGTTCGATTTTTAATCGTATTTGTTGTTTTAGAACAAGAAGTAGTTGCCGGGAAATCTAGCATTGGAACTAAATTCTGTTTTTACTGTTATGTACTTGTGTTGGCATTTATAGTTTTATTTTGTATGTATTATTTTAATATGTGATTTCATGGATTATTTTCAGTGTGGTATGTATTAATGAAATCCTTTTATGTTGTGATATACATATCGATGGCTAAGTTCTAATAACACATGTCTCAAAAATAGCAACTTTTCAGGAGAGCAAAAAAATGATTTATTTTCTTAATTGTATATAATTTTAATTGCGATTAAAAACCAAAAATACATAAAACTGAAAAAGAAGCATACATCAGCAAACAAAGAGTTGTTTTTTGCTTGAATTTTAGCATTTACTAACAGTATTAGCAATATTAACTCAGACCGGCCAAATTTTGAGATATGTGTTGTTAGAATGTATCCATTGATATGTATGTATATGTATAAGCAATCTTTCTTATCATTCAATTACTCAATCTGGTTTTTCTTCTTCATGATTTATGATCATACTCACTTAATTTTTTTATAAATAACAAATTTGATCCTCAAGTAGAGTTGAGGACCTCAAATCCTGAAAGCTTGGGACCAAAGGGTTTTTGGTTTTTCTAGATTTCTGGTCTTCAGTATGCAGAAAAAGTAATACACTCTTTTGAGAATTTTCATGCAACAAAACATAACTCAGAAAATATGCAGGAAAGGGATTTTAACATTAATTATCATAAACCTTTTTGCGGTATTTCAATTTAATATATTTAAAATTATTAGAGAAAAAGTAGTACGTGATTTAATGCTCAAAAAATTCTAAATATTATTTGGATTTTGAGCAACAGGCCCCAAATTCGTCACTTAGGTCAGCAGACATGCTATTTGTACTGAACATGTAATACAAAGTTAACTGCTTCATATGGCTATTTTTGTTTTTATGCTAAACTTCTAGAATTTTATACAGCCCCATAATATGCTGCTCAGTTATAAAGTGTTTTTGTTCCAAACCTTTAATCGATTCTTCAGTTAAAGTTATGCAATTTTAGATGAAAACTTCTTCCCCTACAATGTTTTCCTCCACTATATCGCTATATTTTCCTTTATGTGAAATATTCACTGTACACCTCACAACTACGTAAGCAACGCAACTATGTACGCAACCGATGGATAGCAAATATAGTCTCAATCATCTCAGCTGTGTAATAGGAGCAGCGGTCTAGCTACATGTGAATGTGTGGATGTTCTGTTGAACAACTTCTGGAAGGATATTTGTCGCCTTAGATGGATTCAAGTTCATTACATAGAAGGAGGCAAAAAACTTCCCGAATAAGTCATCAAATCATGACCATAGCTTCTCTGCATTAACTATTCTTAATACTGGATGAGAAGGAGAAAGAAATACGTACATCTTTTTCTTCATCCTCAGTAGCTTTTGTTGATAGCATTTGCTAGCAGAAGTTGTGATTCATATTGATACATTCCTTAGTTGGACAGTTAATCAGTGCAAATGCTTCTATATTTTGTTAATTAATTAATTCATTTATAAATGCATTCAGGCTCTTGTGCTCCATATTTGAGATCCCTACATGTGCTTGCCTAGGTTTTTAGCATATGTTCATAGCATGTGCTAACTTCCTACTCATCCCAGAACAAGGCTCAGAGAGTGGTGCCACGAGGTGGCAAGTCAAAACTCTATACAGAGGAATTTTCAAACGTTCTGGATTTCTGGTTTTCCAGATTTCTGGATTCCGGTATTTGAGGTCCTCAACTGTATACTATTTTCTGATAAATAAATCTATCTTGTGATTGGTGGCTGATAATGGTAATGATTATATTAAATAAATCTCAAAGTAATGATATTTTCAGAGGAATTGCCTTCCTCTAATTTAATGCATTATCACTTTTAATTTAACATGATTTGTTACTTATCACTTTACACTTGTAAATTTGTATGTATCTCCATTCCTTTGGGTGGATCCACTGAAATTTGAATTTTTTGCAGAGAACTGAGGACCTATCAATTCTTGGAAATTCATTTGCTGGTTGTCTTGCTGCTTTCTTCTCATCCTTCACATTATGCCCCACAGAACTGGTAAAATGTCGGTTGCAAGCCTTGAATGAGGTTAATGCTGCTAAACGATGTGCTCAGTTAAAAAACGTGAATGGAACTGCGGCAAATTCTGAGGCTGCAACAAAGTTATTAAAGGTATAATAAATTTATTAATACTTTTTATGCCACTGTAAATAGGTTTCTTTTTTTACTTGTCCCTTTCAAAGCTGGCTTAAGTTTTTCTGAACATAGATTAAATTACTGATGTCTATGTTTATTTTTAATAGTGAAGTTGATGTTGAAGTTTTCAATTAGGTTTGATTCAATCAGATATTATTTTTAGGTGTTTGGTAATTGGGCTTGAGTGTGTCTTTACAAAATTTGCTATTGATATTTTGATAATCTGGCTGCTAAATACAATTACAGTTTATCAGTAGAGATATGAAAGGCCTAACCGTCTGTGGCAGTCATTTAAGAACAAGCATCCATGGAGTTCGCTCCACAATTTTTGTCATCAAATGTGAAAAGAGAATGAATATTTAAACTTATTGCCTGTAAATGTGTAGCTAGAAACACTAAAATGGATGTCATTATGATCTGGTTTTCCTTCCAAAGATTAGTCTGAATTTCTCACTACTTTTCTAATCCTTTTTCAATAAGAAGAATGAAAAAGAAGAAACTTGTACTTTAACATGAATTTTCATTCTTCATAATGAATTGCTTTCACAAAGTTTCGCCTCAAACCATCAATTCCTTCTTCAAGTTCCCAGTCATTTATTTTTCAATTTAATGTATCCATTTCAATCTTTACTATGTTACTAAATTCATCTCCAGCATCTTACTATTTTATTCATTTTTCTGACAGCTGTTTATGCTGATGATTAGAATTCTTTTGTGCCACTAGCTTTCAAATATAGAAAAGATAGCTTGTGATAAAAGTGATGTTTACTGTTAGTTATTATTTTACGATGTGTGTCTTGGCATGTGCTGATAATTTCCTACTCCATTTGGTAAGCTGTATATTTTATTGAAGGAATTTGTCTTATCAGGATACATGTATGTGGTAGTATTTGTTAGTAGTCATAAATCTTATCAGAAAAGCCTTAGTCTGATAAGTCTCTAAACAGAAAAATGATCCTCACAAGCCCAATGACATCATTGTTTGCTGCATGTCTTTGTCATCTTATCTAAAAATTTAATGGCTCTATTCTATAAAAAATTTCATTTGAAGGAATGAAAGCTGTAAACTAATTTTTTGATGTTTGAATAATACCATCTTGCGTTTAACCTCTATCATAAAAATATTCTGAATCTCACCATGGTTAATGCTCTTTTATAGTGGCAATTGAGGTAAAAGAATCTGGTGCTTATACACCTTTATAGGAGGAAAAAAAGAGTATAACTTATCAATTTCCACAGAATAGCAATTTTTCTACTCTAGGTCAGAAAGATAAAATATACACCCATGTCTCGTATAGCGCAAGGGATGCGTTCCTTGGGGTCTTTGCGCTATACGAATTTGCGTTATACGAGAGCGTTTTAACATTGAGAAGATAGGGATGCGTTCCTGGTAGCATAGGTCTTGGGTATTGAATTTCCTCTAAAACATATATATTCCCATAAATAGCCATAGAAAACATTATTTATATAAATATTTATAGTTTAAAACATCTTTAAAGATAGTACGCACGCATTTGAAGACTTTTATTCACGTTAAAAAAAATTCTTACGTGCTTTTTAAATTCCCTCCTGTCGTGCGGGTGGGCTAACTTCTGCTATCTCAGGGGATCGTAATGCGTTGCCGGCAGTTGACGATTTTTCAAACTTGTCCAAAAACAACTATTATGTCACCCAGGCCCTTTTGTCGCTCATCAAAATGACAGGAAAATGCTACTTTGAATGCCATTTCATAGCTAGCGGAGTTAAAGAATGATAAATCATTTTAATTTGAAGTCCTCCGAGTCATTATAGCAGCTACGTGAAACAGTCTTTAAATGCCTTGAAACCTGACCCAGGTTTTCCTTCCCTGAAAATGAATGAACGAGATTGCATTCTTTTCCAAAACAATATCGTCTCGTCAACACTAAAAACTGGTTGAGGGGGAAAGGAGCCACTTTCAATCACAGCTTGGAGTTCATCAGAAAATGTTGCGGTGACTGCGCTATCAACACTTGCAGATTCACCTGATATCGCCGCACTGAAAATACCTGCTTGCCGTTTAAATTCTGGAACCAACCGGAGCTTTCACTAAATGTCTCGGAGCGATTACCACTCTCGTCTTTTTGTACTAATTCACTATGAACTTTCCGTATGTGTAGACCGCTTGGCTGAAGTTGGTGCGGCTGAGGTCACTGATGTTTTAACTTCGTCTTTATTCAGAATAAGGCATCGTGCGTTTAAACTTTCGAGCAATATCGCTTTGACGTTCTCCATTTTCAAAGCAATTGACCTCTTTCAATTCCTCTTCTAGGTTTATAGTTTTTCTTGATAAATTCTTGATTTTCTACACGCATTCCTATTTTTTTGTCATATTCTCTTGGTTTTTACTCTGTATGGCTCTTTCTATATCACCTTCCACTGCTGAACTGTATTCCTGAGACGTAGAAGGCATACGACTGCGGGGAGGGAACGAAGCCATTGTGTTTGAGACTCACCGTATTACTGAAAAAAACTCATTTCTACTAGCCCCAAGCTTAATTAACGATCTAAATTATTCATTATTATTCTGTTAAGGAGACGAGATAAATTACTTCGGTAGGCCGGCTATCTTGACCCAATGACGAGTAATACTTTTGGCCATTGCACAGCAATGGATTTCGAATAATATATAAACAAAAAAGAAGATTTGAGGCAAGCAATAATATGAATATGCGTAAAATGATAGAAATTTCGTGTGTACTTAGCGCAAGTTCACGTTTTATCACGAGAGTGTTTAAGATTTTTGATTAGGCTACACTGCGTTGCAATATTTCCCCGAGGAACGAATTTGCGCTATATCGAAATTGCGCTAATCGAAATTGAGACATGGGTGTACTTTGAAAAATTTTTAATCCCTAATTTCAGAATGCTGGAAAATTTATAATTGGATTGTTTTTCTCTTCGGAATTTGTGTATTTTCAAGCCTATATATAATCTTTGGTAATTAGTGTACCATTATGTATAGGTATGACTATCATTATATATCATTCTCTTCCCTTATCATTTCCAAATAATTGTCGTATTATTCCAGTCATTAAAATACTTGTTACTCTGTGATAGAGAATTTTCCTTCTCTCCATGAAGTTTGTATTTTGTTTCGGTTTGTTATATTTTTTATGATTTTGTTTTTCTTTGATAAATTATTTTCATCAAATTTTCAAGAGATATTATTTGTATTGTAAAATAACAACTTACCTACTGTATGTCAAATAAATTTTATTATTGGTATCAATAGAAGTCAGCCAATCTCATCTTTGGAAATGACATGAATTTTATGAGCTGATAATACCACATAGTAATATTTCAACAAATTCTAATCAAGTATTGATTGACCAAGCTCAACTAGTCACTGATGGACTCTTAGAATCTCCTTACTGTGAGCCCCAGTAAAAGTAACTTGATATGTTTTATGTCCAGTGGCCAGCCAACTGAAAGCATCTTTGTGAGATTTGAACGTAAATCAATTGAAGTTGAAATTTTTAAATTTTGGAGTAAGTATTCCTGATGTATAAAATGAACTGGGCAGACCACGTCAATTAACTTAGCAGTAAACTGAGTTTGAGACATTCGGAGGCTGCTTAGATGTACGGTTGAAAAATTGGAACTCCTATGTATCGTAGATTAATATCTTTTTGGGATATATCCCTCTTCATATGAAAATATTCCAGCCCCAGAAATGTGCTATAAAATCATTGCCCAGTTTCGTTACAGATATCTTAGCAAGCTAATTTTTAAAGAGTTGAATATTCTTCCATTTGCTTGCATCTGTATATTCTTCGCTGCCAAGCTTGTGAAAAATAATTTGGAGAAATTTAGTGAAAACAATATACATATTTCCATATTCACCTGACATGAGCAAAAAAAAGATATTCATTGTAATTTTGTGAGAACTTAAGTAGCTAAAATGGACCAAATAAAATCTGCTTAATAAATCACCATCATGTATTAAAAAGAATAAACTGCTCTTGGGTTTGCATGTAGGTAAGATCATATATATGTATTAAAATCAAAATAGCATATTTATCTGTTCAAACTCAAATTGGAAAGACATTTGATGACTAAGATGTATTATTCAATTGAAGAATATCTTACTTATTCCATTAATAATTATCAATCTGAATTGTTTGTGTATAATGTGTGCAGTATGTTATGGCACCTGTGTTGGACATATACAGTACACTCCTGATTATCTGGGTTAATGATGGGGAGGGACAGCATGAATAATCAGAAAACACGGATAACCCAAACTTTCACTCAAATGTCTTACAATGTTCATAAATTACGTAAAACAAACAATACAGTAAAACCTCTATGTAGTG